>NC_092130.1:99125157-99262657 GCF_043159975.1 Macaca nemestrina | reverse complement strand
AAAAACTACAGCCTTACCAGAAAGTTGACTGGTGAGCATGGAACCAGAAAAAAGAGAATTAGATAAACGGAATGCTTCATAACTAGATTTTGGTCTTTCGTAGAGCATAAGCATTTCAAGAAGGTGTCTCAGAGGCACTTTGATTTTGTTAACTGTTTTATATGCTTGGAATCTGTGTAAGAGTGCTTTTGGCAGAAAAAAAGTTCCATTGTTAAAAAGTAACGTTCAGTAACTACAAATTTACATGTAAGGAGACAGGATGATCTCACAAATAATAAAAAGTACACTCAGAATTCCTCTCCCCTGGACAGCACTTAGATGGGCAAAGCAAACATTTACCCTATGATTTTCCTTATTCTGTCATTCCACTATTGACCAATCTTCCTTCATGTTAGTTAACACATTCTCTTTGTGAAAATGGTAATACAATACACATCAGTTAATAGTCTAGTAATGTAAGACTAGGACCCATTCTCTTTTTAAGATATTTTGTGTTTCTTTATTATGAGTTATCAAGTGTTGAGTTTATTTTATCCTGAGATTAAATATTATTTTCCGTTGCTTGGATGATATTTTAATGTATCCCTAAGTTTTATAAATGTTTCCAGTCAGAATGATTAAACTGAAATAATTTTTGATTTTTTAAAAAAGGAAAGCTCTGAAGCTTGGATATTCTGAAAGACTCTATTCTTAAGACTACATTCAGCTTAGATGTTGTATTGGATTGAACAATGTTACCCAAAATTCATGTCAACCCAGAATCTCAGAATGTGATCTTCTTTGGAAATTTCGATTTTGTAGATATAGTTATGATGGGGTCATAATGAATTGGGGTAGGCCATAAAATCCAAGGACTGGTGTCTTTATTAGGGAAGACACATAAGGTAGAAGGCCACATGAAGACAAAGATAGAGATTGGAGTTATGTTGCCACAAACCAAGGAATACCAAACATCGCTGCCAACCATTTCAAGCCAAAGAGGCAAAGGATTCTTCCCTAAGCCTCTGGAGGGAGAATGGCCCTGCTGACACCTTGATTTCGAACTTCTAGCCTCTAAAAATGTGAAAATAAATTTTAGTTGTTTTTATGCCACCCAGTTTGTGGTAATTTGGTTATGGTAGTCCTAAGTAATTGAAACAGATGCTAATGCAAGCTCAAAAAAAATTTTTTTTTTTAGAAATACATAGGAACATCAGCATTTTAAAGGACTTCAAGTGATCTATTGTTACTAGGACGGCACAAGAACATAAACCTTCCAGTTTCAACTCTTGGAACCTTTCCACTATATCATATTCTCACATCCATCCATCCACCCACCCATCCATCCAATATTGACCAAATGCTTGTGATATGCCAAGCAGTGGGCAACTAACAAAATTACAACTGGCCTCTCATGGTGATTTTGGTCTAGTCTCACTAAATAAGTTATGAAATTGGTTATAGAAGTTTTTCTATGGTAATACATACAACTGTCCATCTGAGATTTTTAATAACAATACAGTGTTTCATTGATTGCCCGTGACATACTTTAAGCAATATCCTCCTTATGAACATTTATTTCCATTTTGTCAATATTATAATAATAATATTGAGATGAACATCATTGTACATACATGTATGCCCTTGCCTGCAAATTTGCTTTAGATGAAAATCTTAGCATGGTATTTTGAGGTCACATTTTACTTAGTGACATATACTGACAAGTTGCCTTCTACAAATGTCCTATCAATTGACATATTCACCAACAGTGAGATGCAAGCCCATTTCTCTCACCAACATTTAATACTGGTGTCTTCATCTATGCCCATTTTATAGGTGACTAATAATATTACCACGTGCTTATTTGCATTTCTTTGATTATTAATGAGGTATAGTGACTATCTAGAACTAAATTGCCTAAATTTGAATCCTAGTTACACTGTTTCTAAATGACTTAACCTCATGGTGCCTCAGTTTCCTCAACTGTAAAGCAAGGATAATAATAGTATCTACCATATGAGTTGTTGGGAAAATTAAATTGTCTAATACCTATAAAGTGCTCACAACCACGCCAATACATAGTGCCACCATTAATATTTTAAGTGTCATCCAATCCTATTTTTTCTTTGCGAGTAAATTTCCTGATTATATTCTTTCCCATTTTTACGTTGCAGTGTTCATCTCTTTCTTACTAATGTGTAAGAGCTCTCTCTATATTCCATATCTCTATCCTTCATCTGTTGTATAGATAGTAAATACTTTCCCCAGTGTGTCATTTATATTTCCACGTTGATTTTTCTTCCTTTTTCCCCATTTTTGCTATTTCCCTAGAAAAATTTTATTTTATAATATCTATATAATCACCTATCAATCTTATCTTTGTGGCATCTAGGTTTTATGAAGATAAAGACTTTCCAAAAAATAAAATACTTTAATTTAATGGTAAAATGAAAGAGTTAACAGTTTAAGAGGAGAAAATTCCAAAAGATATGAGAGGCAATTTCTAGTAGAGTTTCACTGATTTAATATTCAGGGTGAGCATTACTAACCGTTAAGGAAATAAGTTTGGGCGCAAGTTACGCTATCCCAGTCTCCATAGCCTGGGTGTTTGGGGAAACTAATCTCTCTCTGGGACATTGCTTTGCTTAATAGATGGAGTGAAATAAAAAAATGTATTAAGGGTATTTTTGATGTCATTATCTGGTATCAAAAAATGAAAATATCTTCCCAATAAGTA
Source organism: Macaca nemestrina (assembly GCF_043159975.1). NCBI lineage: Eukaryota > Metazoa > Chordata > Mammalia > Primates > Cercopithecidae > Macaca > Macaca nemestrina. Next base: position 99,259,941 of record NC_092130.1, on the reverse strand, counting down.
ATCTGAAACACTCCTGAAAACATTTCTAGAGCTGTAGCTTCTCTACAGAGTGACTACAGGTTTCCAGTTTCAGAATTTCTCTCAATCTTAAAACATTTTCTCTATAAACAAATGGGTATCTGGGTCCTATGAAATCATACACAGGCATTACCTCCTCTTGCTGCACTTTGCTGATGTTGGATTTTTGTTTTTTTCTTTCATTTTTTCTTTTTAAGAAATTGAAGGTTCGTGGTAATCGTGTGTCAAACAAGTCTGTCAGTGCCTTTTTTCCAAAAGTATGTGCTCACTTTGTGTCTCTTACATTTTGGTAATTCCTGCAATACTTCAACCTTGTTCACTATTATTATATATTTTACGGTAATTTGTGATCACTGACCTTTTATGTTACTACTGTAATTGTTTTATGGTCCCAAACAAACTGTGCCTATATAAGATGGCAAACTCAGTCTATGAAAGTGTATATTCTGACTGCTCCACTGACTGACTGTTCTCCCATTTCTCTTCCTCTCTTCAGGCCTCTCTACTCCCTGAGACACAATATTAAAATTAGGTCAGTTAATAACTCTGTAATGGCCTCTAAGTATTCAAGTGAAAGGAAGAATCACATGTTTCTAACTTTACATCAAAAGTTAGAAATGACTGGCCAAGCACAGTGGTTCATGCCTATAATCCCTGCACTTTGGGAGGCTGAGGCGGGTGGATTGCTGAGGTCGGGAGTTTAAGACCAGCCTGGCCAACGTGGCAAAACCCCGTCTCTACTAAAAATACAAATATTATCCCGACATCGTGGCACATGACTGTAATCCCAGCTACTCAGGAGGCTGAGGCAGGAGAATCACTTGAACCCGGGAGGCAGAGGTTGCAGTGAGCCAAGATCGGGCTATGACACTCCAGCTTGGGCAACAGAACAAGACTCTATCTCAAGGGGGAAAAAAGAGTTAGAAATTATTAAGCTCAGTGGGAAAGGCATGTGGAAAGCCAAGACAGGCCTAAAGCCGGGCCTCTTGTGTCAAACAGTTAACCAAGTTGTAAATGCAAAGGAAAACTTCTTGAAGGAAATTAAGAGTAGCCTCCAGTGAACACGTGAATGATAATAAAGCAAAACTGCCTTCTTGCTGATACGGAGAAAGTTTTAGTTATCTGGATAGATCAAACCAGCCACAACATTGCCTTAAACCAATGCTGAATCCAGAGCGAGGCCTTAACTCACATCAATTCCATGAAGGCTAAAAGACATAAGGTAGCAGCATAAGAAAAGCTATGAACTAGCAGAGGTTGGTTCCTGAGGTTTAAGAAAAGAAGACATCTCCATAACATCAAAGTGCAAGGGGAAGCAACAAGTGCTGATGTAGAAGCTATAGCAAGTTATCCAGATGATCTAGCTAAGATCACTGATGAAGGTGAAGCCGGGAGGTGGAGGTAGCAGTGCGCCGAGATCGCACCACTGTACTCCAGCCTGGGTGACAGAGCGAGACTCCATCTCCAAAAAAAAAAAAAAAAATCTAGCTGGAAAACAAAAAAATGACTAGGAAACAACTGCTCGCTTTTCCTCTACAATGCAACCTTCAAATTGTCACTGGGATTCCCTTGCTTTCCAAAAATAATCAAACAGCAACAATCCTTATGGAATTCCAAACTTCTAATAAGGACATTAAAAAAACCTCTGTGTGTATTTCTCAGTATACATTTCACACTTTCTATGTTCCTGTCACAATGTCCATGCCATGCCCCCAAATATATCCTAGTCATTTCCTAAATGAGCTCTGGAGACTTTTACCTTATTTCTTTTTCTAAGAGGAAATGACTGCCCTTCCCTATCCCTACCTCCTCATATTTACTACTTGCTCTAGACCTAACTCAAATATCATCTCTTCCTGGAAGTCTTTCTCAACTCACCAATCAGTAGAATTTTAATTGTCTTAAAGAGATTACTTCCCCAAATAACTATGACCTAAATAATTGTATCTTGATATAGATACTATCAAGATACATAGATACTACATAGATACATAGAGCTATATAACGCTTTACAATTGAATTGCTTGCACAAATAGTAACTCAACAGTCATTCTGCCCAATTGCATTACAAATCATACAGATGATGGTTATTAGAGATCTAACATTCAGTAACTGAAACAACAGAACTTAGTTGTGCCTGCTTAAACTAAAGGCATATATGTATACATTGTTTCTGGAATCTAGAAAAGACTTTAGGGAATATAGGAGAATAACATCCCAAAAAGTTTTCTAAAGGATGATAGAGCTTACAATTGGAACAGTTTTCCCGTTTGTGTAAACCAAGAATTACAGTGACACCTGAAAAGTTTATGACATAATAAATATTAAGTCTCATGTTACTCAAGAGTATTCCAGAAGTCTGTCTTCTAAGTGTGCATGATAATATTTGTGGATCTCAGACTGAAATTATGAACCAAAGCTTTTGTTTTTTTTTTTTTTTTTAAAAAAGCAGGCAGCCCACTCTTTACTGAAACGAAAGGCTTGCCTCTCTCTAGTGACTGTTTTCCAGCTATCTTTGGCAAACAGTGCATTATTTAAGTGTTAGCAGTGGGATTACTTTATGTGGTGGGAATTCTAAAGAAAGTACAGTATTCCATAAATCAACTCATGTAAGAAGTTACTTATCAACACTCTAAGGTCAAATAAAGTTAAGCCAATGACATGTCACGTAATCTGGATTCTAGTTCCAACTCAACTACTTAGTAATATAATACTGAATAAGCTGCTTAATTTCCCTGTCTCAGGTTCATCATTTTATAAAATGAGGAGGTTTGACTAGATGATCCCCAGGGTATGTTGCAGCTCAAAAAATGGAAAGGAAGAAATATATTTTAAATTCATCTTATTAATAGAGGAGATTAAACTATCAGCAGAAACTGATAATTTTTTCCACTTATTTACAAAGCTGATATAGTCTGAAACTGGCCCTAAAACGTTTAAAAGTTGGCTTTTTCAGGTGAATAAATCCAGCACTTTAAGCTTAACTATCAATTTCTCTTCACTTTAGATGTATCCTTCCTCTTTGGTCGCAAAAGTTGCTGTAAAATCTCTTGTTTCTTTGTAATTCATAATATAATTCATCCCAGTCTGGTGTTTCATCAATTTAACAGTTCTAATTGCCTTATTATCTGCTCTGGTGCAGTAGTAAAGCCTTTGAACATTTCATTTACCTTACCAACAAGAAAACCCCATATATCTCAGCCTTAAGGATATTACCTCTACCTCTTGGATGAGCAGAGGCATGAAGACTTAAGCTCTCTGGAAAGCCAATATAATCTATCACTATTTAACTGTTTGTCAATGTTTATGCCTGTCTCAACTCACATTTAATGGCGCTTTTTATTGTTATTTTCCACTATAAAATTTTCAAGACATCTAAATGTCACTAATTCCCTTCTAAATTTAGCATGTATATTGCAGTGTTGCTTACTTGGGAGACTCACTGATAATGGTGCAAATGCATAGGTTTTGGCATCGGGAAGATTAACTCGCATATGTTCAAATCTTAGTTCTGACCTTTGCTATATATATGGCCCTAAGTAAGTTACATGCCCCTCTGACCCTCAGTTTCCCCATGTAAAACAGGAAGACTAACATTCAACATCATGGTGAATATAAAGTAAGTATAGTTCCTGGTCCAGTGCTGCATACAGAACAAGCAGTCAGTAACATTTAGTCATGCACATGGCCTACCCACTAGGCTATGATTCTGCTTGTTGAACTAGTCAGTTTGAAAATAGATTCAAGTCATCAGCTACTACTTTTTTTTTTTTTGAGATGGAGTCTCGCTCTCTCGCCCAGGTTGGAGTGTGGTGGTGTGATCTCGGCTCACTGCAACCTCCGCCTCTGGAGTTCAAGAGATTCTCATGCCTTAGCCTTCTGAGCAGCTGGGATTACAGGCATCTGCCACCACACCTGGCTAATTTTTGTATTTTCAGTAGACACAGGGTTTCACCATGTTGGCCAGGCTGGTCTCAAACTCCTGACCTCAGGTGATCCGCCCGCCTCAGCTTCCCAAAGTGCTGGGATTACAGGCGTGAGCCACTGCACCTGGCCTCAAGTCACCAGCTACTTCTACAGGACTCTTTCCAAACTGCTGGTTGTAACCCAGTAGGCAGGGTCGTAATCCACGACTCATGAAATCAACCCAGTGGACTGTGATCAGCTTGGTTTGGTTTAATGGAAGAGAATAGAAATGGAATTAGAAATATCAGAGTGCATCATAAGTAGTAAATATAAGAAAAGTTCATTAAACTGTTTCAGTTTTATATATGTATATGTATTAGTGTACTGTGTCATGATGCAAAATAAAATAATATTTCTTACTCTGCGTTGTATCAAGAAAGTCTAAAACATGGCTAGGCATCATGGCTCATGCCTGTAATCCCAGCACTTTGGGAGGCTGAGCCAGGCGGATCACCTGAGGTCAGGAGTTTAAGACCAGCCTGGCCAACATGGCAAACCCTTGTCTCTACTAAAAATACAAAAATCAGCCGGGCGTGATGGTGCACACCTGTAATCCCAGCTACTCAGGAGGCTGAGGCAGGAGAGTCGCTTGAATCCAGGAAGCAGAGGTTGTGGTGAGCCAAGATCACACCACTGCACTCCAGCCTGGGCAACAGAGTGAGACACTGTCTAAACAACAACAGCAACAACGAAAGTTTGAAATATCTTGCTCTATAGAGAAGGCCAATCATCTTTGGCTGGATCCTTCCTCTTCCCTGCCCACTTTTACCAGACAAATATGCTACTGAGTCCTTAAAAATCAGTTTTTAAACATCAGGAGACCCACTAGCACTGTTCCTCAATATAACAGCTAAATAAAAACTTGACATTTCCTGCGCTGTTAACAAGAACAAGAAGCGGACACAATAATTTGTCCCTTCTTAACTATTCATCAAATCCTAATCTCATATTTTCTTCTTTTGAACCATAGTGGCAAGTAAAAGGCACCCTGGGGGCCTTACCAAAAAAAAAAAAAAAAAAAAAAAAGACACTAAGGAACTCCACAACTAGAAACTCAGTTATACAAATAAGAATACAACATCAACATTTAAAATGTATTTCACAATTCTTCAGTAAAATAAATACATTTTGAGGAGAATATTCTGTTTTCTAAAAGACAGCCAAATTAAATGTGGGGCTAGGGGAGGGCTATTAAGAAGACTTTCCCTAGAAAATGATGTCAAAGTTAGGATATGATGGATGAGTAGGAATGAGCAGGACAGATTGGAAAAAGGGTATCTGGCAGGAGTACTAAGCAGGGAGGCAGCATTCTAGGTGCTAAGAACATATAAGACTCCAAAGCAAAAAAGAACTTTAAGATTTGCTTTGAAAATTAAGTAAGGCTGGTTTGTTGAGTGCACAGGAGAAGAGTAGCAAAGGATAATGCTGCACATGATAGCAGGGTACTAGATTACAACCTTATAAAGTTATACTGAAACCACCAAATTTTTCCTAAATGTATTTGACAGGTATGTGACATCATCATAGTTACCTTTTATAAAGATCACTACAGCTGCAATATGGATAATGTAATAGAGACAGGCAAGTCTAGGCCAGGAAGACAAGGGGAGAGTGGTAGTAATCCAGGAGAGAGATGGTGGTGACCCAGACAATAGCAGTAGCTATAGGAATTGAGATGTAGGTATTTTAACCCGGGTGATGGAGCAGGAAGACAAGAAGCGGGAGAAGCCAAAGATAACTGGGTAGATGGTAGTATGGTAGTACCATTGTCAGAGATAAGGAGCCCAGGAAAAGACTGTGGGAGAGGTAAAATATAAAACCGTTACCTTTTTTATCATGTTGTGTTTAAAGGATATTATGTGATATTAAGGTGGAAATGGCCAAATGTAGCCAGTCCCACAGTTCAAGAGAGAGGTCTGGGCCAAAAACATAAATGTGGGAGTCATGAGCATACTGATGATAACTGAGGTCAGGAGTGGGCAATATTGCTCATTGGAGTGCTTATGGAGTAAAAAAGGGAAAAAAGCCCCAGGTGAAACCCCAGAAAACATTTAAGGGTAAGCTACACTTGATCAAAAACTACATCTGTCTTATTCACTATTGTATCTCTATCATTCAAACAGTATCTGACATATATTGATGGCTCAATAAATTTTTGTTGCATAAATAACAAAGAAAGGAGTCAAAAATAATGAGAAGGGGGAAGAATATAGTGGGAAACCAAAGAACTGAAGTATCACTGTAGCAAGAAAAGAAAATAGGATGAAAGCTTTTTATGAAAGTGGGAAAGCACAACTGTGTCAACTGTTACTAAGAAGGCAAGATAAAGACTTTAAAAATTGTGGGTGATCTTTTTTTACTGCTACTCCTAAGAAAAGAAATCAGACTACAATGGGTTAAGAAGTGATCAGGAGGTAGGGTTGTGGAGAAGATAATTCCTTTGCCAAGTTTCGTCCCAAGAGAAGGAAACAGGATAGAGGTTTTTGGTGGTGTTTCTGTAAGATAAAAGTGACTTCACCATGCCTGAATGCTACTGAGAAGAAACTGATAGAGGTTAGAGACACAGGATTAAGAAAAGACAAACATAAAGGGCAAAAGGATAGGACTGAGATCACAGAATGTTGGCTTTCAATAAAAGGTTCAGATCTTTGATTCCAAGAGGAGGTAATAAGGATAGTAAGGGTGTGATGCAAGTAAGTCTGTAGGTTTCATGGTGCATGGGGCACATACAAAGAGCACCTGATCCTACCATTAACCATGGAAGACTTCAAGAAAGAAGAAATAGAAAAAGAAAAAATTTAAAAAAAAATTTTTTTAAGTAATGATTAAAAAGAGACCTAAAAGTTAAGGACTAGTAAGTATTATTCAGAGCAGACAGTTAGGAGTATTCTAGTCAGAGAAAACTGCATATTTAATGAAAACCTGAAAGGAGATTTTATATTCAAAAGCTGATGTATTTACCAAGTCAACAATAAAGAGTAGGAAAATTGGCTTGAGTCCAGAGTTGGCCCTTGGCTCAATTTCACTTGGGCTGCTGATATAGTTCAGGGAGAACTACCCTGAGCTACTCTAAATACCCCAATCAGAGTACTCTCTCTAATATTTGAGGAGAAGAATATTTGAAGAACTGTGATCACTGATTCAACAGCCAGTCATCTATTTAGGAGTCAAATGCTTCATGAATAACTACTAAGTTCAAAGCATGATTCTTCATTCTAGAGACTGCACAGAGTATAAGGCATGTTTTATCACTCTTAAGGAACTCAGCCCTTTAATGGGAAAAATCAGTGAAACGTTACCTGAGGCCCACAGGCCAAAGCAAATAAAGGTTGAGTATCCTTTATCCACAGTGCTTGGGACCAGAAGTGTTTCTGATTTTGGATTTCAGAATATTGGCATTATATAGTACTTAGCAGTTAAGCATCCCTAATCCAAACATCCTAATTCCTCCCATGAGTATTTCCTTTGAGTGTCATGTGGGCACTCAGAAAGGTTTCAGATTTGGGGGCGTTTCAGATTTTCAGATAAGGAATATTCAACCTGTAACAAGTAGTCCTTCTTTTTGCACCTGACTCCCTCATTAATTTTGTCTCTTCCTCATCCCTCCCCTTCTTCTCTCAACATGTACTGGCCATAAAATAAAAAAACAGAAAATTTTAAATATTTTTTCTACTAACTGATTGCTGTTTCATAGTTCTAAGATCTCTAATTAAAATTAGGTAAAGTCAACATTTTTTATTGTAGAGAAAAGAAAAAACTAAATTACATTTGTAGAAGGCCCTCGACGTTTTCCTCTATGTCAATGGCCTGAAAGAGTAATGACATTTGAAAATTTAACTTTCAGTAAATATACCAAAATGTTCAGGTAATATAATTTTAATTTTGCTGAAATACAATTCCAAAGGCTATATGAGCTGTGAAGATGGTATTCAAGAACAAGTCATCAATATGGTGAATGAGTCTGATAACTATCCAACACTTGATCTCAATGTAGCTTTTCTGTTCTTTGTTTTGTCCTTATGTTTGGTATTACTCTAGTTAATGAATTAAAACACAAACAAAAAACAATATTGTTTCTTTGAGAAAAAAGACCCAAAAATGGAGGTAAATTGCTACTGTTAGTAATAATAGTAAGTAAAGGGATCTGAGAAAATCATTGTTTCCAAGTCTGGGGATTAGAAAAGATCTCTGAACACATCCCTCAATAAGATAGAAATTATCTACTGTATCTGACCCAGTCCCATGCCATCTTCTATCAACATGCCAAGCAAGAGCCAGAAAATTCTTAATATGACTAAAATCTGGAATTAGAAATTCTTAAAGATTTGATAATCAACTACAAAAGCTAAGGCATTTTATCAAACCATTAGACTCAAAATACTGGTTGGGAGAAATAAATGCCAGTGTCATAAATTACTGCCTTACTAATGGATAGCATATAGTGGTTAGAATTATGGACTAAGATACCTAAATTCTAGATTGTAGGACATATTTTGCTACTTAATAAATGTGTGCCCTTTGAAAGTCACTTAATCTGTATGTTAGTCAATCCCTGGAGAAACGGACATTAAGATGAGACTAAACTTGGCAAGGATTTTATCTGGGCAAATATCCATGAGAACAGAAAATGGAGAGGAAGCCAGAGAAGGCTAGAAGAGTCATCGAACTACAATGCAATTCTGACCCTGGGTGCAGACAGGAGTGGGGAAAGGTTAGGAAGAAGCAACCTAGACTTCCCTGCAGTTGAAGGAAGGTTCAGCAAGAGCACTGGGAATCCTAAGGCTAAAGTCTGCCGTCAGGGAAATCCCATGTCTCCCAGGAGAAGGCCTCAGTATCCCTGCTGCACCCAGTCTCTGGCTGGCAGCAGCTCATGGGGTGCAGGGCCTTTGGACAAATGTAGTAATGGATTTCACAATCTAGTAGCTGGGGCCCTTAGTTAATTATGTTCCCTTTATATGGAGGTCTTCAAATTTCATTCTCATGACCACCACAACCTCTTCTGGAAGTTTTCACATCTATAAATTCCCTATTTTTGTCCTTCCTACTTCACAAAGTTGTACCAGGTACCATCGTAGGCACTAGGCATATAATGGTAAATAAGACAGATGTGGTCTCTGCCTTTAAGGAACTTACACTCTAGTGGAAGATCCAAAGAGGCAATTAAATACTGTGTGGACCATCCAGATTGTTACTTGCAAACCTCTGATGGTGCCCTAATACCTATAGAAAAAAAAATCTATACTTATTAATAGTATGACATACACATCTGAGTCCCAATTTATCAGCTTTATGTCTTACTAACTTCCCAACTCCACAGACCCTAAACGCTCCAGCCATCACATACATGTTATTGCCTCCCAAATGTAACATACTGATTCACATCCTCCATGCCCTCATATCTACGGTTCTATCTAAAACATGACGTCTATTCAATCTCAAGATCCCACTCACATGTCACCTGTGATAAGCCTTTCCTAATCCTAGAATAGTAGTTCTCAACAGGGGTAGTTTTGACAGTTTCTGGAGACAATCTTGCTTGTCACAACTGTGTGTAGTGAGGGTTCTACTACCATCTAGTGGGTAGACATCAGGGATGCTGCTAAATACCCGAATGGAAAGGACAGCCTTCCCTGCCCCCAACAAAGTATTAGCCCAAAATATCAAAAGTGCCAAGTTTGAAAAACTGCCATAGAGGAAGTTTGTCATAACCTCCTCTGACCTCATAAAGCATTCTGTCCTTAACTACAGGACTTCTTTCTCTGAGTTTCCAGAAAACGGGATGTCTTATTCACCTTTTGTTTTGTTTGTTTGTTTGTTTGTTTGTTTTTTGAGACAGAGAGTCGCTCTGTCACCAGGCTGGAGGGCAGTGGCTCAATCTCGGCTCACTGCAACCTTCACCTCCCGGGTTCAAGTGATTCTCCTGCCTCAGTCCCCCAAGTAGCTGGGATTACAGGCATCCACCAGTACACCCGGCTAATTTTTTTATTTTTAGTAGAGACGGTGTTTCACCATGTCGGCCAGGCTAGTCTTGAACTCCTGCTCTTAAGTGATCCACCCGCTTCGGCCTCCCAAAGTGCTGGGATTATAGGCGTGAGCCACCACGACCAGCCTCTTATTCACCTTTCCACATCCACATTTATATGAGTTTCCTCTCATATAAATTTGTCAAAGTATAAAAAGGTATAGCCAGTACGCTGGTGTCACTCAACAGGTGCTCTCATCCTGGCTCTACCACTTCCCAGCTGTGTATCTTTGGGTACCTTACTTAAACTTAATTTCTTCATCTGTAAAATGTGGGTCATTGCAACTACTTCACATTAAGTATTGTGAAGATTAAATGACATATACATGAAGAGCCTAGCTAACGTACATATGGCACACAGTGAAAGTTCAATAAATATCAACTAATGTTGCTGTTCCCATGCCTTTTTAAGTTGCCAAAACAAGCAAAAGAAAGAAAAAGCTGAGGACACGAGGTAGAGAAGGGAGATTTTAGAAGCAGAAAACATTAGTATTCAATAAATCAAGTATAAAAGTAATATTACCTTACTTTTATAATTATAAAAGAATTGCCTTTCTTATTTCAGCATTTTTCTCATCACTCATTAGTTTCAAGGCAGTACTTTGTAAATATATTATTTGCAATTCAAAGAAATGCTGTAATATTTATTTGTAATTCAAAGTACTGTCTTGGCCACTAAAATTAGTCACAACTTTAGTTTTTCTTAGTAACAATGTATTATAAGTATCACTAATTTCACAACTTTATCATAATATAAGGAAGAAACTAGTCTGAATTTTCACAATGAGTATAAACCTGAATATCTGATATTAAGGAATGTTAATCTAGGGTGTATCATGTATTACGTGTTAAACAGCATTTATGAATGCTCTTTCAGCTAAGACTTGGTGATGGTATAGGGGGCCAATTTTGGCAAAAACTGAGTAAAAAATTTCTGGTGAACAGTGGTCAATATTTAATATAATGCTTTATACATTGTAGATATTCAATTAATACCTGTTGAAATAAATCCAGTGAAGAAATTCTCAGGCTTAGGAAAATTTATCACAGTCTAGATTGGCAGTAACATTGGTAGCTGACAGGGGATGTACTAGTTATCATTTCACATGTTCGCTCACCAAAATTGCTCAACTCTGTTTATTGGAAAAGATTTTTCCCTTGTGAAGAAAGTCAGGGACTTTTAATTGGTTACTATGGTAGTAGTAACCATTTACAAATGTACCATCTGGACCACAGATTAAGTACTGTGCTTATTTTTAAAGAATTACCAAAGCCCCAAATTTTTGGTAAAGTCTTAATTTATCCAAATCATATACATCATAATATTAATCAATCCAACCAACATTTTCTTCAACATTTACTTATATCATGCAATTTCCTCAAGATAAAATTGTTTTAAAAACCAAGCCAAATTTCTAATAGCTTTATATTTGAAATTACTATGAAAACATAAAACAGCAAAAACTAAAAGACCAAAGTCTTCTACAGCACTTCTCTAAAGTGCTATAAAAGTAATGCACCTAAACAAAAATTTAAGCTATTACTCTAACGTGGAAGGAGTCAGCATTAAAAGTTTACTTACATTTTTAAGAAAATTACACTTTAAAAATCCTCCTTCCTCATACACACACACACTTACCAGCCAAATCTCTAAAAATTAAATTTATTTCAGGAAAATAACCAATACTTATAATTTCATAGATGATAGTACTAAAAAACCTGGGAAAATTCTGGTCTTACTATGTGATTGAAAAAAATCAAATCTAAGAACTACTACCTTCTCTACATAAAACATTGTCTTTGTCAGTGAAAAATACTAGCATTTATTCATTTCATAGAACTTCTACAAAAAATTTTAATTACAAGAATCAAAATGTAATATAAAATATTTATTACATTAAGAACTCTTTTTTTTAAAGACCACATGAAATCTAAACTTTTAGAGCAGTTAGCATTCCTAAAAAGTATTCTGGAAAATGTACTGTGCTATAAGAATCAGATATGGCAAGTGTCTGTAACAGTTCGCTAATGTACCAAAAGCTTAGAAAACAAATATAGAAGTGTTAGTCTTTCTTTAAAAGAGTAATGTCTATTAACAGCTTAAAACAGGGCACAGCAGGGGGTTAATATGTTGTTGTCTGAATCACTTTCATCAGTTTAAGTACCTATTAGTTCTTATTAGCAATGTGCTAGCAAGGTGCTATTGGTCTTTTAAAGTTTTTTCTGCTTCTTCTTATTCTATCCGGTTAGATACTTTGGCAATAATGTTTGAAACATGAAGTTTAGATTTGTATTTTTGTTTAGATTTTAGATTTTTGAATTTTGGATTTGTATTAAAAAATGTTTTCTCCTTTTAAGACTACATTCAGAAGGAAACTTGTTCAGCATATCTGTATGGTTAATTTGTTTTTATTTTATGATTTTCAAAAATATTCAACATAGTCTCCAAAATTTCTCCAAAGGGGAGAAATCAAGATGATCTTCTCAGAAACGAAAGCAATTCATATGCAAAGCCTCTTGGGATCACTAATGCAGAACTGTTTACCAAGCTAACTTAGTTTTTAGCATAACAAATGGTTATTCTTCAGCTATCACAAAATTATTTAAAAACTGAAATTCAAATGATAAAACTGAAAAAAATCACGACTAAACATTAAATAAAATCTAAGACTTAAAAAAATTTCAACAAAAAAGCCATTATGAGGAATCCACAACTGTGAATTAACTGTAATGTAGTAATATGGAATGTTTCCTACAGTTCTGGCTCTATCAGTAATTATCTGGGTAATCCTGAGCAAACTAATTACCACCTACTTCTCTTTCTATTTCTGTGTGTTTGTAGAGAGAGAAACATGGGGGGGGCGGGAGAGGAATATGGGGGAGTGAAAGACTCAGAGACAGAAAATGAGAATATCTAAAAATTTCTTTTTTTTTTTTTTTTTTTTTGAGACGGAGTCTCTCTCTGTCGCCCAGGCTGGAGTGCAGTGGCGGGATCTCAGCTCACTGCAAGCTCCGCCTCCCGGGTTCACGCCATTCTCCTGCCTCAGCCTCCCGATATTTAAATCGTAGAGCTGATGGAGTACCCCTTAGAAATAGGGGTACTCCATCAGCTCTACGATTTAGTTGGTTTTTTTCTTTTTTTTTTTTTTAAGATTTTCTCCTTTTAGAACTATATTCAAAGTGAAATTAATTTAAATGGGGTAGCATCTTTGCAGGCCTAATTTGTTCTTATCTTAAAATTTGCAACGATGTAGAAAATACTAAAACGGCTGAATACACTTGGGCATTTCTACTTCTTATACAGTTGACCCTTGAACAATGGAGAGGGATTAGAAATGCTGACCCTCCTCATGGTTGAAAATCTGCATAAAACTTTTGACTCCTCAAAAACTTTACTGACAACCTACTGTGAACCAGAAGCCTTACCAATAACATAAACAGTCAATTAACACATATTTGTACGTTATATGTATTACATGTTGTATTCTTACAATAAAGTAAGCTGGAGAAAAAATATTAAGACAATCATAAGGAAGAGAAAATACATTTACAATATTGTACTGTGTTGACCAACAGCTTAAGTTTACATTGCCTATTTACAAGATGAACCCTCTGCCTGAAATGGTGGCAACTGCAGTCACAGACCTCAATCTACAGGTACATACCAAGCAATTCAACTTTTTCTTGTAATATCATGACTTTTCTCTGCTTCTGTGGAGCACTCCCAGCATTGCTAGTGGGTCCCATGGTATTCAAGATTTACATTCAAGGTTTACATTATTGCACTAAACACGATGAAAAATACATGAGAACCACGAGAGATCACTTTTTACTGTTAAAACACAATTTACTGAAGAGATGAACTGTTCACAAGGAGGCGATCAGTGTCACACGAAGTGAGCCACAACAGCAACAAGAGGTGGCTACAAAATTATTACAGTAGTACAGTATGGACTACAATTATTTTATGTGTAATAATTTAATACTGCATCTTTACATTTGTTTACATTTCTCAACCACTATGCATGTTCTGTGTATGTTTTGATAAATTTTAACTTTTTGTAATACATGTGTGCATATTTTATGGTAGCAAATGATAAAATGGACTAGTATCTACACATATTTCATGTATTTATGACATACCTAACTTTGTCTTAATTTCTTTGATATTTCAACTGTACTTACAGTCTAATTCTTTCCAGACCAAAAGGCCATGTTAACAAAATACTGTATTAAATCATTAGTAGAACTATAAATAGTAAATAGAGCTCTTTAAGGCCAACTTGCCAATATCTCCCAATATGTAAAATACACATAGTACACTTTAAGCTGGCAATTGCACTCACAGGAATTTATTCTACAGATAAATCTGCCAATACGTAAAACAACAAACAAGGAAATTCACTGTAGCATTTTCCAAAACAGCAAAACCTTGGAAACAATATAAAGGTCCATCAATAGAAGACTAGTTTTTTTAAATGTGGTATGTCCATTCCGAATACTTCAGTCTCTACATGTTCTAATGTTAAGTGCAAAAAATGCAATGTACAAAAGTGTCTAGAAAGTATACTACCATTTGAATTTGAAGATATATATGTAAATACTTGTGCATGCACAGAACATTTCCAGAAAAGATGCATCAAAAAATGAGTAATGATGTTGGCTCCAGGAGGGTTTCCCAGCTGAGTGGCTGGTGGACAGGGATTCCTGTTTCTGTTTCACTGTATACTTCTTTGTATCTTTGCAAATTTGTGTATATACACACACACATATATGTGCCATGCATGATATATATATGACACACATATATATATCCTATTCAAAAAACTACTCTAAAATATTTTAAAATATATTAAATTTTAAAGGGACACAAGGAGTAAGACACTGTTTCTGTCCTCAAGGAACTTGAAATGTCACCAAGTAAATTCATTCATTTTACAATATTTACCAAGATCTCTTTTTGTGCCAGGCCTCTGGGGATGTGTTCCTGACTCATGAAGTTCATACCAGTGGAGATTAATGTACAATATTATGGTGGTAAAAAAAGGTCTAGTCCAAGTGTAGCAGGACAAGCGGCAGACAAAACTCCTCAGACACCAAGTTAAAGAAGGAAGGGGTTTATTCGGCCAGGGGCATCGGCAAGACTTCAGTCTCAAGAGCCGAGCTCCCTGAGTGAGCAATTCCTGTCCCTTTTAAGGGCTCACAACTCTAAGGAGGTGCATGTGAGAGGGTCGTGACTGATTGAGCAAGCAGGGGGTACGTGACTGGGGGCTGCGTGCACTGGTAATTAGATCGGAACAAAACAAGATAGGGATTTTCACAGTGCATTTCTATACAATGTCTGCAATCTATAGATAACAGACCCAGTTAGGTCAGGGGTCGATCTTTAACTACCAGGCCCAGCGTGTGGCACCGGGCTGTCTGCCTGTGGATTTCATTTCTGCCTTTTAGTTTTTACTTCTTTCTTTGGAGGCGGAAATTGGGCATAAGACAATATGAGGGGTGGTCTCCTCCCTTACAAGTAAAGCAAGAATCAGAGAGCAGACTTCTAATAATCTGCTTTCACATCACTATCCAGAAGTAAGTAAAACTAGTCTGAGTTCACCTAAAATAATTAGTAGTAGCATAAGAAGCAGTGACAGACATAAGTAGAAGCTATTGAAAAGAAAAACTAGTAAGAGGCACATTTGGCTAACAATATCACATTTGTGAACTCAGAGACAAGTCTCCGTCAATTTAGAAAGCGTATTTTGCCACGATTAAAGACACACCAGTGAAACAGACGCAGGAGGTCCTGAGGACAGGTGGTTTCGGTACAGCTTGCTTTTGTACATTTTAGGGAGACAGAACACATTAGTCAATACATGTAAAATTTACGTTGCTTTGATATGGAAGGGTGAGACAACTCAAAGGCAAGGCGCTTCAAGGTGATTGGTAGATTTAAACTTATTCTGATTGGCAACTGGTTGAAAGAGTTATTATCAGTAGAAAGGAATGTCTGGGTTAAGATAAGGTGTTGTGAAGACCAAGGTTTTGTCGTGCAGATAAAGCCTCCAGGTAGCAGGCTTCAGAGAAAATAGACTGTAATTGGCCCTTATCACACTTAAGGTCTGTTGATGTTAATGCTGGAGGGGTATAATGAGGCCTGTTTGCCTTCCAGTTCCCATCACGGCCTGACCAGTCTTTCAGGTTAAATTTTAGAGTGCCCTGGCCGAGAAGGGAGTCCATTAAGAAGGTTGGGGTGGGGGGAGGGGTTCCAATTTTATTTTTGGTTTACAGTCTCCCCGGAGGAGATGTGGCCAGAGGCAACATCAATGGCCACCAAATCTTAATTTTGTCCCATAGCATTGTAATCGCCCATTTCACCTTGCCCACTGCCTAAACAGAGCCAATTCATCAAGACAGGAGAACTGCAATAGAGAAAGAGTAATTCACACAGAGCCGGCTGTGTGGGAGCTTTATTATTACGCAAATCAGTCTCCCTGAGCATTCAGGGATCAGAGTTTTTATGAATAACTTGGTGGGTGGGAGGAAGCCAGTGAACCAGGAGTGCTGATTGGTAAGAGATTAAATCATAGAGAGTCAAAGCTGTCTTCTTGCACTCAGTCAGTTCCTGGGTGGGTGGGGGGAGCGGTGCACAAGATCAGATGAGCAGTTTATTGATTTGGGTGGTGCCAGCTGATCCATCATGTGCAAGGTCTGCAAAGTATCTCAAGCACGGGTCTTAGGAGCAGTTTAGGAAGGGTCAGAATCTTGTAGCCTCCAGCTGCATGACTCCTAAACCATAATTTCTAATCTTATGGCTAATGTTAGTCCCACAAAGGCAATCTAGTCCCGAGGCAAGAAGTTCTGCTTTGGGGAAAGGCTGTTACCACCTTCGTTTAAACTATAAACTAAGTTTCTCCCAAAGTTTGTTCAGCCTAAGCCCAGGAATGAACAAGGACAGCTTGGAGGTTAGAAGCAAGATGGAGTCAGTTAAGTTAGATCGCTTTCACTGTCTCAGAAATAATTTTGCAAAGGTGGTTTCAGAATTGCCAGGGTGGCATGGCTGCCTCTCCCAGGTCCATCCTGCCCCTTGGTGGGACTCCCTATGGCCATGGGACTTAGAGTCAACAAGACTTACAGCCAATTAACTATTCTAGGCCAGACAGGAATGGATGTGAACAGGCATTCATTATTCCTTAAAATTATTATTATTTTTTTTAAGTAGAAAGCCAACAAACAAAAAGCCAAAGGCGAGGTTACAAAACTGACTTATTTTAAACTTCTATGTGTTGAGCACATAATCTTGGTTTTAGTTACGGATTTATAGCAATTAGCTAAACAAAACATAACCATTGTTCTGAAAAAAATGTGTGTTTTAAAAATATATCTATTTGCACAACTCATAACTGGGAGTATTATACCCAGGAGGCTTTGTCACAAGGTATCTTTATCCTATCAGTAATTATTTTTCTTTAATTCTACAGGAAGCAGGAAATTATTTATGGTTGGGGTAGACGCAAAGGCGACACATAATAGCTTAGAAGGGAATGTCTCTAGTTTTATCAGCTATTTAGGCATCTTTGTACCAATCCTTGATTTGCTGGAGAGTCTGATCTCGCCCTAATTCTATTCATCAAAACTGGCCCTTACAATCTCACATGGCCACCTCTTCCATAACAGTTCCTGAGCCTAGGGGGAATGTGCTTGTTTAATCTTAGTAGCAGGGCATTTGGAGTGAATAATAGACTGGGCCCACTGGAATGCCAAATAAGGGAGACTCACATCTCTGATCTTCAGAATACCATGACTGTGATTTCCTTGGAAGTAAAACAAGGAGAGATAAGTCACATTAATATTTTGACAATCGAAAGAGTATATGTGTGTCAGAACAGAAAAAGGAACCCATTAAATTAGGGCACCAACTAAAAATATGAAGAAAAATTATCATCTGGTACTCTCTAGAGGACTACCATGGCCAAGAAATAATTCATGATTCAATCTACACTAAAAAAAACAAAAGTTGAGGCTGAAATCTAGTATCGAGTGTTATACTTTTCTTTGGAACAATTTCTCTCTCTCTCTAGCCCTCCTTTCCTATTGAAGAGAAGTCACGGTAAGACCAACGTGTATGCAAAGTAAGCTTTAGGTTTATTACGCTTGGCCTGATTACTCACATTAAGTGCAGCAAGAATGGACTGGCCATACAAGCTCCTATTAAGTTAGATTTGCTGTAACTTTACCTAAAAATATGTAAATCTAGTCAAATCCTTGGTAAAATAACCAGTGTCTACATTTGTCCTGTTTCAAGACTCTTACTAAAGTTGTGCAAGTAACTATTTGTCATAAAATCAGAACACTTTACAAATAGTTTCCGAATTTTGGAGAACTCAAAGTAAATTTGCTCACAAAAACGAATGTCACTCAATTGCTCTAAACTATAGATAACTCCAAAGAAAAACATTTGCTTGATTCTTCTTTAACTAGGGCAGCAGCTTTCAAACAGGATATCATTTGTTCGCTTTGGAACTGCTAACCACAAGCCAAACAACTCCTGTTAGATGGGAGCTGTCTATCAAGCACTGCAGAATCCAGCTGCTCTTCATATAGAGTCAGTCCTAGGGGACAAAAGAGGCTCCCCACTTAAGAAAATTACCCAGGTAGCAACATCTTGTATCAAAAGGATCTGAGTCCCCAGCAGGGGGTTGGGCCAGGAGACTCAGGCCCTTTAGTCAATCTTTATCTTATTTTTGCCTCGACATCGCCCCAGGAAATGCCATCTTTCTCATTATAAACTTCCCCCTTTTTTTTTTTTTTAATTTTCCAATCTGGAGCAAATAGTGAACCACCATCCAAACGTTTCTATCACCCTTCTGAGGTGAGTCCTTTGACTCTGTTTTTCCTTTCCCATTTTTGTTGTTGTTGTTAATTACCCCAATGTCTTATTAAACATGTGTAAGACCCATGAAGGACAGCAAATTTAATAAGCCTTCTAAAACAGCTGTATGATTCTGGCGGGGGTGCCCATGTAAATAGGGGTCCCTTTTATCCCCAAATTTACCATGACCTGAGTAATAGGTATATTCAGTGAGAGAGTACCCTGGTTATCATAAAGCCAGTCCCACATGGCTTGCATATGAAGCATACCAACTGCTTCATCTGGGGTGCTCCACTTGGTATTTATAGGGACAGTCCGGCAGTCCCTTTCCCAGGGCAAACAGATCTTACAATGGAGTTTATCTAGTCCAATAGGTTGGTTGCAGGAATAACCTCCTGTGCATCTGGATCACATATACTCATCAGCAATTGTTTAATTGCTGTGGGTCCTGCATCAACCCAAAAAAGTTCTTTCATTTTGCAGCATAAATTAAGAAATTCATCCTTAAAGTAGTTACTTTTACAATCCATTATAGTAAAGGTTTCTCAGGAAGCTGATGATACCAGCCTACAAAAATGGAACAATTCATTTACATTATACCCTATGGTTTCATAGTTACTTAGTTGTGCCCTTCCCCCACATCAACTCTCTTCTCAGTAAACACAGGTCTCAGAGGTAACTTTTGTTGCCCTGGCTTAGTTTTTTCCTTCTATCCATTTAATCTATATAATTTTTTCCTTCCCTCTTTCCTTCCTTCCGATCTTCCTTCCTGGCTTAGTTTTTTCTTCTTATCCATTTAGTTTTATCTGTATAATCTATGTAATTCCTTCCTTCCTTCCTCCCTCCGTCCCTTCCTTCCTTCCTTCCTTCCTTCCTTCCTCCCTCCCACCCCTCTTCCTCCCTTCCCGCCCTCTCTCCTTCCTTTCTTCCTTCCTTCCTGGCTTAGTTTTTTCTTTTTATCTATTTAGTTTTATCTGTATAATCTATGTAATTCATTCCTTCCTTCCTTCCTTCCTTCCTTCCTTCCTTCCTTCCTTCCTTCCTTCCTTCCTCCTTCCTTCCTTTCCTTCCTTTCTCCCTTCCTCCCTCCCTCCTTCCCTCTTGTCTTTCTTCCTTCCTTCCTCTTTCTTTCTGAGATGGAATCTTGCTCTGTCACCCAGGCTAGAGTGCACGATCTCGGCTCACTGCAACCTCCACCTCCCAGGTTCAAATGATCCTCCTGCCTCAGCCTCCAAAGTAGCTGGGATTACAGGCACATGCCACCATTCCCAGCTTATTTTTAATAGAGACGGGGTTTCACCATGCTGGCCAGGCTTGTCTGGAACTACTGACCTCAAATTCTGCCCAACTCAGCCTCCGGAAGTGCTAGGATTACAGGTGTGAGCCACCGCACCCAGCCTAATTTATTCTTTATTTTAAAGCAACTCCTTCAAAAAAAATTTACATTTTGTTTAGCAAAATTCACATCCTTGTGTTTTATAAACTTCACCAAAAACATGTTTTACACTCCTGCTATCTAACTCCTAGTAACCCAAATTCCCAGTGGGGGAGAAAAAAATGAGGTTTTAATTTAATATAACATGACTTTAAGATTTTAAACTATTGAAGAGAATTTTGAGATCAAATTTACCAAATTAACCTTACCAAAGATTACTGAAGTCATGTGAATTAAAAGGCATGTGAACTAGCTTCTATCAGACTGGTAAGCCCTTACTTTTCTTTAAGTCAATTGATTAGAGCTCTTTCACAGTTTAATAGTGAAATATCACTTTCTCCTGACACATACACAGATATAAGAGACATGCAGACCAAAGCAGATCCAAAAAATTTTTCATTTGCTTTTTTAAAAAAAATTCTCTCCCTTACTTTAAACCATTAATTTAAAAAATGTTACAGCACAGTCAGGCACGGTGGCTCACACCTGTAATCCCAGCACTTTGGGAGGCAGAGGCGGGTGGATCACAAGGTCAGGAGTTTGAGACCAGCCTGGCCAATATGCTGAAACCCTGTCTCTACTAAAAAAATACAAAAAAATTAGCCAGGCGTGACTTGGGAGGCTGAGGCAGGAGAATCGAGAATTGCCTGAACCCAGGAGGCAGAGGTTGCAGTGAGCAGAGATTGTGCCATTGCACTCCAGCCTGGGCAACAGAGCGAGACTCTAACAACAACAAAAAAAATGTTACAGCAAAAGCTGAAGCAGAGAGTTACCATCCCAGGCCTTCATAAAAGAGAAGAGGTGAAGCAGCAGGGTATAGCTTCTGAGATATCAATCTGAATAATTTCAAAATGAAACAGATTATAGAATTTAAAAATTGAAAACATCTTGCGTTGAGTAACTGATTATTTTTAATGAAATTTTGTTTTAACCAACTCCTTAGTTTTATATTAGTGTATTTTTAATATCAAAGTTCAATTTTTATAAAAACTATTATAGTTTCCTTTAATTATAGCCAACTAATCACATAATATTTTTTGTTTGTTGTCATTCTCACTCTGTTGCCCGGGCTGGAGTGCAGTGGAGCCATCTTGGTTTACTGCAACCTCTGCCTTCTGGGTTCAAGTGATTCTCCTGCTTCAGCCTCCCAAGTAGCTGGGATTACAGGCATGCACCACCACACCCAACTAATTGCATTTTTAGTAGAGACAGGGTTTCACCATGTTGGCCAAGCTGGTCTCGAACTCCTGACTTCAAGTGATCTACCTGCCTCAGCTTCCCAAAATGCTGGGATTACAGGTGTGAGCCACTGCCCCCAACCAGTCACATAATATTTTTATAAATTCCTTTTTTACTAACCTTGTTAAAAGACCATTCATGGCATGTCTGGACTCTATGGTTTGTCCTGAATATTTCTCTTTCTTGAAGAACCCAGTCATTTTATTTTAGGACAAAAATTCACCATACAAGACTCTTCTTTCTCACATAAAATTACTTTTCTTTAACCTTTCTTACCAAAAATACCTATTTATTTCTATAACTTTCTTTACATCTCTCTTACTTCCTGGTCCCTTTTACCTTGTTTTATACATAATCTTTAAATAAGCTTTGAATTAGACAAATGATTTACCTTTTAACAATAACATATTTTTTAGAATGTTTTCCTACAATGTGTGTTTTTAAATTGAAAAATATCCAGACATTTAATGAAATATTTAATATAACTTTAGATTCTAATTTATGACGAGTTTGTTTACAAGTATTTATTCCATGACATTTACTTATTTTAACAGTTTATCTAGATTATGAAAACTGTGAGTCATCATTTAAAGTTATTTCCCTGTCAACTGTGGGGAAAAGAAAGAAAGATCAGACTGTTACTGTGTCTCTACAGAAAGAAGTAGACATAAGAGACTCCATTTTGTTCTGTATTTGAGATGCTACTAATCTGTGACCCTACCCCCAACTTTGTCCTTGCAAGAGACATGTGCTATAGTGACTCAAAGTTTAAAGGATTTTGGGCTGTGCAGGGTGTGCTTTGTTAAACAAGTGCTTCTGAAGGCAGCTTGCTGGTTAAAAGTCATCACCATTCTCTTAATCTCAAGTGCCAAAGGTCGCAGGGACCTCTGCCTAGGAAAGCTAGGTATTGTCCAAGGTTTCTCCCCATGTGATGGTCTGAAATATGGCCTCGTGGGAAAGGAAAGACCTGATCGTCTGACACCCGTGAAGGGTCTGTGCTGAGGAGGACTAGTACTAGAGGAAAGAAGGCCTCTTGGCGGTTGTTGGCAGTTGAGATAGAGAAAAGCATCTGTCTCCTGCCCATCCCCGGGCAATGGAACATCTGGGTATAAAACTCCATTGTACGTTCTGTTTACTGAGAAAGGAAAAAACCGCCTTAGGGTGAAAGGCGAGACTTGCTAGCGCAATGCTGCTCTTTATGCACTAAAAAGGTTTATGGAGATGTTTGCATATGCATATAAAGGCACAGCACTTTTCCTTAAACTTATTCATGTCACAGAGAACTTTATTCATGTCTTACTGCTGACTTTCTCCCTATAATGATCCTATTATCCTGCCACTTCCTTTTCTTTAAGATGGTAAAGATAATTATCAATAAAACTAAGGGAACTCAGAGACCGGTGCTGGCATCGGTCCTCTGTATGCTGAGCGCTGTTCCCCTCAGCCCACTTTTTCTTTCTCTATACTTCGTCTCTGTGTCTCATTTCTTTTCTCAAGTCTCTCGTTCCACCTAACGAGAAACGCCCACAGGTGTGGAGGGGTAGGCCACCCCTTCAGTCAACCATTTTTATATCCTGTGAATTTTGGGTGATTACCTAATTAAGAACCTTAAGATTAAATACACGGTTGTTTACCAGTAATTCAAGATTTAGCTGTTTTCGTTAAACCAATAATATTAATGTCTTATTAAAAATTACACAAACAAAGATCATTCTGGTTTTGGCTGGGTTTAATTTTTATAACCCTTACACCCAATTTTGACACCTTAAAGTATTTGGCAGGGATAAGGATGAAATTGTTTGATCAATAAATGCAAACAAAAATGTATGCTAACAATTCTTAAGATATTTCTAGTATTATTTTACCAATAATTTTAAAGCTAGATTATTAAATATTTTACTTCAGTCATGTGAACTGAAAAAGTATTTGGGATTATTATTTCATTTATGAGTACTCTTTAAGCCAAATTTGGTACCTTGTAACCAGAAAAACACATAACAAAATACATGTAGCTATACATAAACACACACATACTCATAAAAAAAAAGATCTACAGCTTTTACTTCAGAACTCTAGCCATGAGATAGATAGTAATACAAACTCACTGGTTTGCAAAAACAATAAAAAGAAATGGTTGGATTCATACAGTGGATTTTATCTCAGTAGAAAAGTAACAGCAGACTTAAACCAGGCAGGAAAGAAAGCAGAGAGATAGAGAACTTAGGAATTTTATAGTTACAGGTTAACCTTTGGGATCTGACTTTTCCTCGATATAATTTGCCTATCAGTTTACAATGTGCACAAGAGGCCAGGCGCGGTGGCTCACACCTGTAATCCCAGCACTTTGCGAAGTGGAGGCAAGCGGATCACAAGATCAAGAGTTCAAGACCAGCCTGACCACATGGTGAAACCCTGTCTCTAATAAAAATACAAAAATTAGCCGTGTGTGGTGGTGCGTCCCTGTAATCCCAGCTACTCAGGAGGGCTGAGGCAGGAGAATTGCTTGAACTTGGAAGGCGGAGGTTGCAGTGAGCCAAGATCGTGCCACTGCACTCCAGCCTGAGCACAGAGTGAGATTCCATCTCAAAAAATAAATAAAAATTAAAAATAATAAAATGTGCACAAGAACAGACCTAATATGTAACCAGTTGGAATATGAGAAAACCTGGCATGCCCTTCCATTTATAAACCATCTGCAAGTAGAGGCATAATAAAACCAAATAGGGGCCGGGCACAGGGGCTCCCGCCTATAATCCCAGCACTTTGGGAGGTAAAGGCGGGCGGATCACCTGAGGTTCGGAGTTTGAGACTAGCCTGACGAACATGCAGAAACCCCGTCTCTACTAAAAATACACAATTAGCTGGCAGCGGTGGCACATGCCTGTAATCCCAGCTACTCGGGAGGCTGAGGCAGGAGAATAGCTTGAACCCGGGAGGCGGAGGCTGCGGTGAGCAGTGATCGTGCCATCACACTCCAGCCTGGGCAACAAGAGCAAAACTCCATCTCAAAAACAAACAAACAAACAAAATGGGGTGCCCAAGGGGGTTCATTCTCCTTGTTTTTCCTCATTATTAGATGATTTGTTTCCCACATTATTTTTTTAAAAGGAGGAATGAGACTGTGGCCTAGGATTTTGTGTAGTGGGTCCAAGTGTGCTGACTGTGGGGAGGACTCAACAGTGTGTCACCATGGAGTTATTTCCACCCTTTTACTTGTCTCCGCTTTTCTCTCCAGAAGTCTAGCACATTCCAGAGGGCTCAAAGTGCAGAGTGGCCAGCTCCTATATGCGTTTCCTGGACAAGCCTTTTTAAATTGTGTTGGGAGTTCCCTGTAGGGCTGCTGCACAAGTCATAAGGGTTCAACCCCCCAGACATTCCCATTAGGCCCTGGTCACTCAGGGGCACCTTCTGGCTGGGAGGAGCACAATGACCTTTATCTTCAAAGCAGAGGAAACTCAATCTCTCATTTATCTATGAAAATGACTTTTCAGTTTCTCACACAAATGTGCAGCCAAGCCAATGGAGATTAATTTTGGGAGGAAAGGCAATAGAGAAGACTCTTCAGAATCTTCTAAAGAATCTTGCCAGAACTAGCGTTAGGATCCTAAAGAACAACTTCTTAGGAGGGAAAAAAAACCAACAGTTGGACTAATCCCTACAAATTGTCCTCGGCCATCTTTAACTTTGTAGTTCTCATGCACCACTACACACACCAAGGTCAAATCCTTTCACAGTATAGGGTAATCTCTGGTACCCCTAAAAGCCAAAGAGATCAGGTAATGCAATATGGGAAAGCAGAGCTTTAGACCTAAGAAGAGTCTGCCCATGACGCTTGAAACTCCACAAAGCAAACAGAACACCCCAAAAACAGGTGAATGCACCTTTGTTGTGAGTTTTTTAAGAGTTCAAGTCATTAAAAGCCTTCTCTAGATCTTTTCTTGGTACCAAAGATGGCAAAAGGGGTAAGGAGCAACAGAGTGTAAGAAAAGTAATGAAACAATTGTTTTTTTAAGACAGGAAACAAATAAAGAAACCAAGTGTTTGGTTTTCTTTTTGCAAGTGTGAGGAATTTTAGCCAATTCAGAGGCTTTATTCCCCATAATCTGGAATTCTCATTAAGATGTGACCAAGTCAGGTACAGCTGGTCAAATCTGATGGGACAAAGACCAGAACAACAACAAATCCAACAATATGATTACAGAGTGCTCTAATGGTAAGCAGAAATTAAGGCCAGCTGGTTGTTCATCTTAACTTTAGCCAAGAAAAAAACCCCAATTCAGTTACTTGCCTAGGAATGGGACCCCAACTAAAGACTGCTCTCTACCATCCTAGAGGCAGGAAAGAAAACTCAAGCTTGCCTTTCCTGTTAGAAGTGAGCTGAAACTTCAGAAAGCAGTTAGTTACCTGCTTTCCATCACCATGAAAGTAGGAAAACTTGCCTTCCTTGTTGGAAGCAAGCAAAATTCCAGAGAAGGAGTTGTACAGGGGGAAAAAAAAAACAAACCTTTACATTTCAACCAATTTTTGGGCCATCAGGGATTCTTTGGAGGGGGCGGTTCCTAGGCCTCAGTCAATTGTCCTATTGGTTTGAGCCACAAAGGTAGCCCAAGCTGGTAACAAGCACTGATAGATTTATCAAAGGTCATGGCCACCTCTACTCAAAATAGGAACCAAAAATATCTGAGACAAGTCTCAGTCAATTTGGAAAGTTTACTTTGCCAAGGATAAGGATGTGCCCGTGACACAGCCTCAGGAGGTCCTGATGACATGTGCCCAAGGTGGCTGGGGTACAGTTTGCTTTTATGTATTTTAGAGATATAATGTCAGGGTAGAAGGTATCTGAGTCTCATGGCACCAAATATGTTAGGGGTGGCAAATCTGTACGGGTCTGCAGCAACCTCAGTTCTTGCCTCCTCAGAAGAAAGAATTTGACTGAGGGGCATACAGTAGAAAAAGAGAATAAGTCAAGTTTCAGATCAGGTGTAGAAGTCTATTAAAGAGCTTTAGAGCAGGAAAGGAAAGTACACTTGGAAGAGACCTAAGAGGGTGACCTAAAGTACAAGTGTGGCGTTTGACCTTTTGACTTGGGGTTTTATATCTTGGCATCCTTCCAGGGTCTTGTGCCCCTTTTCCCATGACTCTTCCCTTAGTGTGGGCTGCCTGCATGTGTAGTACTCTCCCTACACTTGGGAGGTGAGCATGCACAGTGTGTTTAAGAAATTGTATGTATGCCTGCCTGAGGCATTCTTCCTTTTTCTGGTGGAATGCTCCCGGAAGGTCATACTCTGCCATTTTGTCTCTTAATGTACATGCCTGGGTTCAATCGCTCAATTCCTAACATTTTACTGGAGACTGATTACCAATTTTAAGCATTGTTATCTGTTTGGGAAATTGCTGCTCCCTGCTTGATCTGAAACTTGCCTCATTCTCTTTTTCTACCGTATGCCCTTCAGTCGAATTCTTTCTTCTGAGGAGGCAAGAACTGAGGTTGCTGCAGACCCGTACAGATTTGCCACCCCTAACATATTTGGTGCCATGAGACTCAGATACCTTCTACCCCTGACATTGTATCTCTCTAAAATACATAAAAGCAAACTGTACCCCAGCCACCTTGGGCACATGTCATCAGGACCTCCTGAGGCTGTGTCACGGGCACATCCTTATCCTTGGCAAAATAAACTTTCCAAATTGACTAAGACTTGTCTCAGATATTTTGGGTTCACATTTGGTAACCACAGAGGGATTCTGAGTGGAGGTGGCCCTGATCTTTGAGAAATCTATCGGTGCTTGGTACCAGCTTGGGCTATCTTTATGGTTTAAACCAATAGGACAATTGGCTGAGGCCTAGGAACCGCCCTCTTCAGAGAATCCCTGATGTCCCAAAATTTGGTTGAGATCTAATTTTCTTTTTTTTTTTTGGCTGCACAACTCCTTTTCTGGAGTTTTACTTGCCTGTGATCAATTATCACTTTAGTGTGACAACTGGGGACCATCAGGAAATTGCTTCTCCCTGGCACCAACTGACAATTGTCATTTTTAGAGAGGCAGTGTGATAACTGGGGAACCATCACCTGATGGTCACCTGACACTCCTGGTGGGTGGGTAGGTAGGAAGCCCTTTCCTGCCCAGCTAATGCCTGGCTATAGCTACCTACTGTAACAATAATATATCAATCAATACATGTTAAGATTTACACTGGTTTGATCTGGAAGGGCAGGACAAATCAAAGAGTGGGGGTGCTTCCAGGTCATAGGTAGATTTAAACATATTCTGACTGGTAATTGGTTGAAAGAGTTATTATTGTAGGAAGGAACATCTGGGTTAAGATAAGGGTTGTGGAGATCAAGGTTTTATCATGCAGATGAAGCCTCCAGGTAGCAGACTTCAGAGAAAATACATTGTAATTGTTTCTTATCAGATTTAAGGTCTATGTTGATGTTAATGCTGGAGGGATATAATGAGGTATGTCCGACCTCTAATTCCCGTCGTGGTCTGACCCAATGTTTCAGGTTACATTTTAGAGTGCCCTGGCTGAGGAGGGAGTCCATTCAGATGGTTGTGGGAGGCGTTTGAATTTTATTTTGGTTTACACATCGAAGCAAGAGACAAAAAATTTAAAGTAAGCATAAAATCAAGTTATTACACAATATAATCCAAGCATTTTCCAATTAAAGACTTGGTTATACTGCAAAGATGCCTATTAATGTGAGGTGTTTAGGCATCTCAGTAGGCATTTTCCATAGGAAAAATGTTACACTTGGTGTTAAACTTCAGAAGCATCCCACAAGTCTATTTAATGTGTTTCAATGGGCATGAAACATGATTCACAGAATACTAGGTATACTTTGTATAAGTATGTATACTTATACAATATAAGTATGCATAACAAGTAAAAATTCAGAATTCCAACTTAGATGCCAAGAAGGCCTTCTAATTCATTACAGTCCTTGCCATTGAAGTGGTGACTCTTCTACCTCCTAGGAGCTAAGATGAGGAACTAGAACAGAAGCAATGTCAGAGTTTGAGAATAAATGGTTGGGATTCCAAGGCAAGATAGGTTTATCTGCCTTTTTTTTTTCCTTCTCCCTTTTATCCTCCTTAATCAGACAACAGCACTGAACTGGACAAGAGTTGAGAGAAGAGGGGGAAGGCTGAAGAAAAGACAGCAATTTGATTATCTTTCCTACTTCTAATACAGAGGATCAGACCTCAATAGGACACTGAAATGGAGGGAAACTGAAAGGCCAAAGCTGAACCTAAGGGCAACAGCAGAATTTACAAAAGAAGAGATAGGAGGGAAGGAAGTAAATCCCTAGCCAGTTTAGTAAGGAAAAATCACTCTTTACGTTATACATAGGTATTCATAAATTAGGAATTTGAGTAATTATTTCAATTAATACTCTACTACAAGTAACACATTTTCAATTCAGGGAATTTAATCACTTTTTTTTCCCCTTTGGCTAGTGTAACTAAAATGCAGTGAGGACCTGCTTGAAGGTTGGCTGATCCAGTCGTCCAACAAGATGTTTCCATCAATAACTTTCTTTTTGTCTCTTCACTCTGCTATTTATAATACAAGCTACCTCCCAAGGCCAGATGCCCTAGTGCTAAAAGAAGACCACAGCCGCAATCAGAGTTACACGGGAAAGGTTAATACTTCTGTCCCAGAATTCTAAGCAAGAGTTCTGAAATGTATCCTGTTTATATTATCCTAAATCACATGACCAAGCAGAATCAGTTTCTGTGGGCAGGAAAATTGAATGCCTTTAATAAGTCTGATAGGCCCCCAAAGCTGCTGTAGGTGATGCACTTTCCTTCAAAGAACACAGGCTATATGCATGTGGGGAAGGACAGCAGATACTGAAATGAAAATACAGGTAGTTATCAAGAAAATGAAAATTACTGTGGAAGTAGCCAGAGTGTTCACTAGATGTTTGCAATGAAGACAGTCATCACCAAATACTATATACCATATTGCCCATTTAAAAGAAATGTATTAGAATTATTCTATTTATAAACTAAAATAAAAGACAAAGTTGTCTCCTGAGACCACTTCTACTTAATGTAATACTAAAAAAGCTAGCATACTTTAAAAAGATTAATATGTAGAAAATAAAAATATCAATTGTAAGGTCTATTTATTTTCTTTTTTAAGAAAATAGTACTTTTTAATTGTGGCAGTAGTGCTGGGGACAAGCAGAGAAGATTAGGGGTATAATCTGCCAGATTTTTAAATCTATGGCATTCACAATTATAAACCACATGGTATTAGGTTAAAAACTGAACAACATTATCAACAAATAATTCAATCTTTCTTTAGAAATGCTATGCCAAACTTAAGAAGTCAAGGTACCATAAATCTAATTAACAATAATGAAAAGAACCACTTAAAAAGTATTATTATTGGCATTCCTTGGTTTCAGCTCCTGAAAAACAGAGCACCAAGAGGGTTTTCAGGACATAGTATACAAACCACTATCTATAGGCCTCCCCTCACTCTCCAGACACCCTTCACTAAGTGCACAGTCCTGGAAACAGGTAGGGTTGAAAGACTCCCCTCTCCACCAGGGAAAAACTCTGGGTTGTCTAAGGTATATATGTACATCATTCTAAACAAGGCAGAAGAAGATGATTAAGTGAGTGAGTGTGGGTCGGGAGCCTCACACCCTCTCTTTTTCTTTCGCTTTTTATCTTGGAGATGCTTGTTTAAAAAGATAAGCAAAACAATTTTTTTCCAAAATGCAAACCTAAAGAAAGACAGTATAATGGAGTAAAATTAAGAAGTTTATCAAGCCTTGGAGAGGATGTGGATTAATGAAAGGAACTCTCACATAATGCAGTTGGGAACATAAAAGGGTACAATCCCTTTGGAAGTTTGGCACTGCAAGGGACTACATGTTTGTGTGCCCATCCCTTCCTCCCAACTCCCACACCCCAGTTCATATATCTTAACGTTTAATGTAACGCTATTAGGAGATGGGGGTCTTTGGGAGGTAATGAAATCAAGAGGGTGGAGCCCTCATGAATGAGATTAGTGCCCTTCTAAAAGAGACCTCAGAGAGCTCTCCAGATCTCTTTCCACCACTCAAGGATACAATGAGAAGACAGTAGTCCTCAACCCAAAGACAGCCTTCACCAGAATATGACCATGCTAGCACCCTAAGTCTCAGACTTCCAGCCTCCAGAACTTTGAGAAATAAATTCTGTCATTTATAAGTCACCCAGTCTATGGTATGTTGTTAGGGCAGCTTGAACTAAGACATGCATCTTACAAGTAGAATATTCATACTTATGACCAAACGATTTCATTCCTGGGTATATACCCAAGAAAAACCCTCAGACATAATTAACGGAGCCATGAAAAAGAATGTACATAGAAACACAGTTAATAAGTGAAACATTCCAAACACTAATCAATAAGAGGAATGGATAAATTGTGGTATTATCAAACAATGGAATATTACACAACAATAAAAAAAAATGTACTGTACCTATGAGCAAAAATTTAGGGCTGAATCCTACCAACATAGGTGAAAAATGGTAAGTCCCAGAAAATGCCCTTCTTACAAAGTAAAAAATAACTAAAAGTAAATAGCACGTTTTTAGTAACACATAAAAAAATTATATTTTAAAAAGTAAGGTAATAATAAACACAAGATTAAAAATAGTAGTTACATCAGGTGGGGGAATAGCACAAAATCAGATGTTATTATCACTGTTTTACTTCTTGTGTTAGGTGATGGGCTCACGTTATTAACACACTACTTGAAAGTAATAAATACAGGCATACAGCAAACAAATGAGGGCCATGCATGGACCAATAATGAGTATGTGGCATAAACCAAGGATTAAGATCAATTCAATTCTATACAACCAGTATCCAAAGAAAGAAAATACTGTTGGGGTAACTAACTTGGACTCATTCCTTAAAGCACACTTAAATCTCCCATCTTTATTTTTAACTCTGTTTATCTATCTTTAAAAAGTTTACAGCAATATTCAGAAAAAAAAAAAAACTAATTTATAGAAAATTTCAATGTAATTCGATGAAGCAAGTATATATTTGGGGAAATTTTTTCTTAAAGGTATCTTTAAAAATACTTTTAGCACTTGAAGGATTAAATCCCAGCCAATAATAAAATACATATGTGAAACACTTTATTCACCAATAATATAGAGTATTACAGTGCTTTCTTATCTTCTGTTAGAATTAACCAAAAACAACTCAAAACTCTGTCTCCTTTTTCCACAAAACTCAAAAGTCATTGCTAGCCATCCCAATTTAAATTCTCCATTCCAAACAAGAAAACATCTTGCCTGATGTGATCTGAATCTGGACTCTACCCAAGGAGCTTTGTTTATGTGAATTACCTCTATTAATATTTACTGTATTAGAAATTAAAAACAGAAATTTTTTAAATATTTGTTTTTAAAGTTAGAAAATTTTAAATGTTAACTTAAAATAACAAAATTAATGTACTACAATGTTACCAAAAATAACCTATTTTGTGAAAAATTATCTTATTTTCCAAAACAAAACAATAAAAAAGGCTGGTCGCGGTGGCTCAAGTCTGTAATCCCAGCACTTTGGGAGGCCGAGATGGGCGGATCACGAGGTCAGGAGATTGAGACAATCCTGGCTGACACGGTGAAACCCCGTCTCTACTAAAAAATACAAAAAAACTAGCCGGGCGAGGTGGCGGGCGCCTGTAGTCCCAGCTACTCGGGAGGCTGAGGCAGGAGAATGGCGTGAACCCGGGAGGCGGAGCTTGCAGTGAGCCTAGATCACGCCACTGCACTCCAGCCTGGGCACCAAAGCGAGACCCTGTCTCAAAAAATAAAAAAATAAAAAAATAAAAAAACAGGAAAAGGGCACTATTTATATATTTGCAGATCTTTATGTCTGAAACAGAAGCAGGTGGATTCTCGTATCTGCTTCTACATTCAATCTGTTGCAGTATCAAACATCACATAGTCCCTGAAAAACTCCACTGTACAATCGTGAGCAAATGAAAGTGAAAAGGGCAAATAATGTCTTAGTTACTATAAAAACAATTTCTATTTTGCAGAACCCCTGAATGGGTGTTAGGGACCCCAAGGGGTTCCTAGGCCATACTTTGGAAGCTACCAGCCTAGTAAATAGAACCAATAGCTTAATGTATTTTTAGTACTATCATAGTGAAAACTACAAAGTTCTCTGGTAACACAGAAAAGGGAGCACTAACTTTGGACATAGCCAGGAAACTCTCATAGAGATGATGACATCTGAAGCCCAAGTCCTTACATGAAGTCCTTCTAAGACCTGTACCCGCTCCCTCCTACTTTTCTGAATCTCCTACCCCTTTTCCCCTCCTTCACTTGGTTGCTGCTCCTCAAACAGGCCAATCTTTCCCTTTTTCAAGTCTTTGAATTTGCTCTTTCTTCTGTCTGAATGACTATTCCCCCATGTATCTCATGGCTGCTCTTGGTCACACCTGGCCATCCTTATAGCTGAGAAGAGATACACTTCCACACACCTGAAATCCATTCTTTGAGAAGTTCTGCCTTACGCTCAACATTACATATGTCTTCTAAGAGCCATACATAACAATGTACATTGTAGCACCATTTGTACAAGGGAAAAACTAGGGCCAAAAAAATAATAAAAAAAAAGAAAACTAAACTAAATACCCATTAAAATGAGAATGAAAAAATACATTAGTGCACTCATACTTGAAGTTCTAGGAATAAATCCTCATTTACATGTATACTGCATAACTTAACAATGTACAAATTCCTTAAGGACTGGGACAAAACCTTTGCTATTTTGTTTCCCTGAAATACCACCTAATCCCCATGAGATTTCAACATACCTACGTTCCTACTATTTTTCTTAAGTTATAAAATAATAATAATAATAACCTGGAATGGATTAGTCTATGTAACTTATCAGGCAGTTAAACACACAAACACACACCCCTCTATTAAACTAGAATTAAAGAGTCTATTCTAGTTAATTCTAGGTAAACTACAAAAACTTTTTGATAGAACTGTAATAATTTTTAAATTTTCCACAATAGACTAGTCTCTTCCTAGTTTAAAAAATGTAAAATTGTTGCTTTTAAACAAATCCTTGATATATTTTCGTATATTTTATATCTCCAATAAAATAAAAATACTATCCTGAAAAATGTCTAATTATTTGAGGGTGGTTATTACTTGAGAGGTTGTTTCTCTTTTCTTTCTCCATTTCTAAGTCTCTCACTTTCATTTATAAAGCAAACTTTTATTTCCAGTCTCTTGATGTGTTTCCCCCTCATAAACCCTTTTCTGGTTTCCTCCAGTCCTTAACTCAATTGACAAATATCTATTAAGTGTCTATTTGTTGAAAAACAATTCTGTGAAAAGCAATGATATTATTAGACATCATCCCTTTGAAAAGATGTGAAGAACTTTCTGGCCTTAAGAAAATCTTTGTATACTTTGATATAGTGCAGTGTCTTCAGAACTTAACATTGCAGATTTGGAGATCAAAATTATAATACTATACTAGTAATGTAAGTTCAAATACACTTCTGCAGACTTGTAGGTCTTCAAAAATTTCATAGAGTACAAATGTATTTCAGGCAACAAATGACTTATTAAAATCATGACATTAGTATTATTCAGAAGCTGAGGAACATTTAATGAAAAAGCTGATGCCTACTTGCTCCAATGTCCTTTATAGACAAATAAACCCTGGGTTAGAATACACACACACAGAGCTCCATAACATACTTGTGGAAGTGAAAGGATCTCAACAACAACAAACAGAGAACTCAGTTAAAAAACATTAAGGAGGATTTGGAAATAACTATAATCCAGCACTAGAATTGTAACAATGTCTTGTAATCATTGTGTGAATCATTTATAGATTGAGTTTCTGCAAAACTCACTTGACTACTCTTCCCTACAATAAACTTAATGATAGTCCAATAAAAAAGCAAAACTGGCCTTGTCACATTGTACTAATGATACAGATACAGTGTTTTTTAAGCATTAAAAGTACAAATAATTGATATAAACTGAAGATTTTTTTTTGCTGGGCCTTGGGGGTAGGGAATCACTGCCTCAGCAATGATCACAAAAAGATCATTACAAAGTCTTAGAAATTACTCAAAAACACAAGGTTCATACTCTTCCTTTCTCCCTCCACAGACAATCAGTGAACAGAACAAGCAACTAAAACACAAGGTTTTATCACAATTTAAACTAAAGCAAGTTCCACGGTCTCTCCTGGGGATCAGTAACCATTCATCCTTAAGTCCTCATCCACACTGTTGATAATCTACAGAAAAGTAACAAAGATGCTGCTGCTGCTATGGTTTGAATGTTTGTATCCCTCCAAAATTCACACTGAAACTTTATTTCCAATGCTACAGTATTAAGAGATGGGGCCTTTAGAAGGTGATTAGGTAATGAGGGCTCCTCCCTTGTAAATGGGATGAAGGCCCTTATAAAAGAGGCTTCACACAGCCTTGGGCCCTTTAATGCCTTCTGCCATGTGAAGACAGTGTTCAGGACACCATCCCAGAAGCAAGAGACCAGGCCCTCACCAGACACTTGCTGGCCTCTTCATCTTGGATTTCCCAGTCTCTGGAACTATAAGCAATAAATTTCTATTATTTATAAATTACCCAGCCTCAGGTATTTTTTTATAGCAGCACAAATGAACGAAGATAGGCTTTAATGATAAAAATGAGAGCAGTTAGCATTTATTGAACATTGACTACATATCAGGCATTTGGGCTAAGTGCTTTACATGATTACTTTATTTAATTCTCCTAACAATACAAAAAAAAAAAAAGGTACTTTCATTAACCCCATGTTCCAGCTAAGAAAACTGGGGCTTTTAAAGGCTAAGTAACTTTCCCAGGGTCACATACGTAATAATGTGTAGTAAGTGGAGGCTGGGAGCCCATCTGTTTAACTCTCACTGCAAGAATAAATAACTATAGTAACTATTATGCTGTAATACAGTAATTGATTCAGTGGCTCTCTACTGCTTATCCGATCAGGTTCAAAATCCTTATAAAGGAAGATTTCATTCTTTCATCTGCTCATTGCAAAGACTTTTACTGAGTATTATGTGCCAACACCACACCAGATGATTCAAAGACAGTAAGATGTAGGTTCTGAATGAGGCTGCTAAATGAGTGATCTTTGGATTAGTTAGACCTATGACAAGTCACTAAGAGAAAAAAATCAGTTCTATTTGGACACAACATCACAATAGAACATTATTATGTTATTTTATAAATGTATTACTGGAAGTAGAATACTAGAATAGCCATCACATACATCACATATCTAAGCATTTACTGTCTTAAGAGTTTTAGACTGGCATTATTAATAAAATTTTCCAACCTTGCTTATTACAGATTTTCAAAATTTCCAACCAAACAAAAAAATACAATGAAAAAAACAAAACACCCATACACACACAGGGCAAAGGATCTTTCATCTCCACATTCAACCTGGAAAATAAAATACCCTGTGTTGGGAAAACTGTGATGATGAGAGGCCTTAGCCTTCTCCCTTTCCAGCTTGCAGAGACGTCTGATTGCCTGCTATATTGCTCCTAAGAGTGACTACTTGCCAAGTAGTTGGCAGAATGCGGTGAAGAGCTGACCACCTGCAATCCATTTTGACATGGCCTCTGACCACCACTTTGGAGAACTGAATACATTACAGAAATTCCTAAAGGAATTAGCTAAATTTCAAAGGAGGAAGGTAACCATCTGGCTGAACTTAGCAATGGGGTACAGTGTAAAATAGGAGAAAAGAAAACAAAGCTAGCAAATCTTACAGGAATAATTTACAGGACTATGTTCTTAACCTCTCCCACATACTGTCCACCATACTTCTATGCATCATTGCTTTAAATATAAGAAGTATATAAACAGCTAAAGCTAATGGGGGGAAACTTTATGTCTACTTAAGTATATGTGTTATTTGCATTCTTCACTTTTTATATCAGTATAATACATATTGAACTAATAGTGTAGAGATTTTACATACCTTTTATGTTGTCTTCATGCCTGCTACACATAGCATATACACCATACACAGTTGTATATGAGAGATGTAGATATAAACAAACTTGGGAAGATGCCATGGTTTGGGAACAGTGCTTGCTTTATTAAACAAAAAAAAAAAAATCAATACAATTTCCCCACAGGTTCATGATGTAAAATTCTATAATCAAGGCTTGTAGATTTGTAATTATGGTATGTCAGCTACATTTAAACAAGAGTGTTAAAAGACTGTTAAAGTTAAACTAACACAATTGCAGTGTGAATTGTCCTAGTCTCATTCTAATCTACTGGTGTCACTTTCATTTAATCAGAAGAAAACTATGGGCCAATGTCAGTGCTATTTCCAATGCCCTAACATTCTTTGTTCACATTGGATTTTAAGCCATTACCAATCCAAAATGGTTATAAAAAGATATATTTAAGAAAGTATTTTTAATCAATTCATTCACTCACCAGTGAGCTAGTTTAACAGGCTTTATTGAAAGTAAGTTGGCTTTAAAGTTAAATAATCTTTTATGTTAAATTATTATGAGTGTTTTTTACTTGTAGAATAATTTCTTGAATTTACCACAAGTCTAATAAAAAACAAACTTTTTTGTAAACACAAATCCCACTTGGAAACTTTTGGTGGATATAAGTCACTTAGCTGAAATACTACATTTAGAAAATATCAATTCTATATTTTCTCCTACTTTAGTAAAAATTATTTTCTAAATCATTAATAATTTAAATACAGAACAAAAGCTACTCTGTCAATGATTCACATTTACACCATGCACTTAAGTTTTAAATTAAGGTACAACATACAGTTGTACTACCTGCAAATAGCCTCCAAATAAATCACACAACACATAAAACAGAGCTATGTTCGCTAGTTATAGAAGAGGGGCAATCATTCCGGTTTGCCTGGGACTTTCCCAGTTTTAGCAGTGAAACCACATCCTGGGGAACCCCTCAGTCTCAGGCAAACTGGGATAATTGATGCCACCTAGATATCCCCCCGCTCCCCACCTCCCCCCCAAAAAAACAGAGTGTTCAACAGTTCTGTGCTGGGGGAAAAAACTGAGTATTATTTGGTAACTCTCTGCTAGGGCTGCCAGATTAGTTAGTTGTGATCCTGTCACAGATATCAACTGGTCTAGCAATCTGATAATAACACAGATCCAAATCTTTAAAAAAAAAAAAAAAAAAAAAAGAGCCAGACACACCCAAACCTGCCAACTAATACCTACTACCAGTGAGTCACATGTGAACAAAGGCTGCTGCTCAAAGAAACTTAGTATAATAACCCATCTAGGGCCAGTCATGGTGGCTCACACCTATAATTCCAGCACTTTGGGAGGCCACAGCAGGCAGATCACCTGAGGTCAGGAGTTCAAGATCAGCCTGGCCAACATGGCAAAACCCTGTCTCTACTAAAAAATACAAAAATTAGCCGGTCATGGTGGCCGGCACCTGTAATTCCAGCTACTTGGGAGGCTGAGGCAGGGATGAACCCAGGAGGCAGAAGCTGCAGTGAGCCAAGATCACACCACTCCAATCCAGCCTGGGTGACACAGTGAGACTCTGTCTCGGAAAAAATAAAAATAATAATAATAAAATAACCCATCTAGCCTCTATTATATACATTTCTCTAGTTTCACAGCAAGAATTAGTCCTCGGGAAAAATAAAAAAGCATACATGTGACAAAATATCACAGGGTACCCTGTAAATATGTATGTGTCAACTAAAAATAACAATTAAACTATTAAAATCTTGTTGCTGGGAGGAAGATATTTAAGGAGCCCTCAGAGTCAGAGACTTAGCACCAATTCAGCCTCATTCTGTCCAACTCTCACCTTCTAAGCCATTCCTAGTATCTACACTCTTTCTTTATTCCCAGTAATCCAACCTCTCTCTCTTGAAACTCACTTCCCAGAAATCAGATGCTTTGCCTTTTACTGTACAAGGTAACAAAGTTTCTCTAGGAACAGGACACTCACTGTAAACTTCTTGCCTATTTTCCCAGGGCCTAAAAATACTGGCCCTGAAACTTGTTTCTACTTTCTAATGTGGGCTGTTATCCATTAGGTCACCTTCGCCATTTTGCCAACATGCTGAAATGACCAGCTGAAATGACCATCTTCCACGCATGGCTGGATCTCCTTGATGCCAAATACCATCATCTATTTATTGCCTGTTTCTGTATTCCCGTAACATTCAACCTGCCTGTCCACATTTCTTCCTCAGACCAACTATCAGGAACTTCTGAGTCACCTGAAGTGTTCCAGCAGATCTAATTAGAAACTAAATTAATCCACCCTTTCTAGTATAGCCTACCCAAACTGAACTCTAGGACAAATACCTAGAATATAATTTCTAGTTGCTCTCAATTTCTAGAGAGAAAATTGAAGGATCTGGGGCATGAATAATGACTTTAAACCTCTTCTTCCAAATAAAGGTTGTGACTTCCGAAGATAAATGGTG
Organism: Macaca nemestrina; assembly: GCF_043159975.1. Classification (NCBI taxonomy): domain Eukaryota; kingdom Metazoa; phylum Chordata; class Mammalia; order Primates; family Cercopithecidae; genus Macaca; species Macaca nemestrina. The sequence continues at coordinate 99,220,878 of NC_092130.1, read as the reverse complement.
CTATGGAAAATGAACATCTAACCAGAAACAGAGTGTCAAGAACAGATTTTAAAAAGTGTTGAGAATAGGTTTCTAAACCATTGATTTAAAAAAAAAAAAAATGAACTGAATCCCTTTTACAAAACCAAGAACATGTCTGAATCATGAATTAAGATATCTTTGAAACTAATTTTGGAGAGAGGAGGAAAAAAGCATTATCTTTTAGATCCTTTTTATCATGAAAAATGTTAAACTTACGTACAGAAGAATATTGAAGCCCCATGATCATTCACTGCAACAATTATCAATATGTTGCCATTGCTGCTTCATCTATTTTTTTCTCTGCTGACATAAAATATAGATTTTTTAAAATAGGATGCAGGGTTTAAAACCTAGATGACGGGTCAATAGGTGCATCAAATCACCATGGCACATGTATACCTATGCAACAAAACTGCATGTTCAGCACATGTATCCCAGAACTCAAATAAAAATAATAATAAAATAAAATAAAAATAGGATACTAAGGCAGAAGATGGAAAGAGTCATAGTAAAATAATTTTCAGGAGAAAAATTAAAAAAGACTGTAGGGGACAATATTTATGGGGTTAGACGGTGATATACCAAGGCAAAATGGGAGTAAAAAGCAGCTAAAACAGAAGTTTTAGGGGTTTTTCTTTAATTGCATTTTAATACATAAGTGGGAAGCTATAACCCCAAATGTCAACACAGAAGTCATTTTAAAATGTATGGGAGACATTTTCATTAATTTATAAGCAATTTGAGATAATAGTAAACTATGACCATGTTTCATAAAATGATAAATTTATTTCTAAGCAGTTTACATAAGCATTGAGAACTTCTGAAAGTCAAAAACTTAGTTTATAATAATCTCAATGAGTATTTTCTCTAGAATATGTATTGTAAGCATATAACTACTTGAACTAAGTAATTTTATAAAACTAGTAGAGATCACTGGAATGAGAAATGTCAAGGTCATGTAAGTAAATGAATGGGAAACTACCATTAGAAGTCATTTTTCATGACTTTCATTCTACAGCACTCTGCAACACACCCTGATAGTTCCGCCAAATATACTGACTAAAATGACATAACCCAAGTAAGTCTGGTAAAAGTGAACAAAAGAACTCTGAGCTGAGGGATAGGGTGGATTATTTATATTTCCAAATATACATCTCAATTCCCTTCCTACTACAAATTTTAAAAATACTCTTTACGGGAGCACTGTAGCTTAAAGAAGAAAGTTGTAGATTTGAAACCTTGGTCCTTTTCCTTGTATTACCACTAACTAGTAGTGTGACTTTAGACAAAATTTTTTTTTCTTTAACTTCATGAAACCTCAGTTTCTCATATGTAAAATAGGAATCCAAACAGTATTATTAACATTTACTAGCCACTTGCTATTTGCCACATACTGTATTAAACAGTACAGCAGGCAGTTCTTGCAAACAACTGCATGAGTTGGGTCCTTGCGCTATTTTACAAATAAGGTAGAAGAGGCACAGCACAATGTAATATATTCCACAACATACAATAAAGGGAAGAATTAAGATCTGAACCCAAGCAGTCTCATTTCAGAAATGGCTGTGCATTTAACTCCTACTCACACGGTCTCCTTACTGCCTTGGCAATAAAGCTTCCAGGGAAGTACAGTGGGATGCTGTGCTAAAACTCAGAAGCATTATCTTAAAAAATGAATTCGTTCTCTCTTTTGCCTTGTCCTTCCTCTGGTGGAAATACCAATAAAAAAGGAAAGGTGGGCAGACAGGAAGAAGCCAGTTGGTTTCTTTAGTAGACATTACCACAACAGAATAACTTGCTTCTTCAGAAGTCTGTTTATCTTTTCTCTTGGAATACTTCATCAAAAAGTTTGCTCCTCTTGGGTCTGAACAATAAAGTTCTAATGAACATTGAAGTGTCTACCAGCACTCAGGAGTGTAAACTAAAAATAAAATTCTAAGCTCCCCAACCGTCTGAATGGACCCCTCCTCTCAACCAAGGGCGTTCTAAAGTTATCCAGAAAAACTAATTCAGGCCATGATGGGAAGAGGGGGTCAGACTTGTCTCATTATACCTTCCTCCCTTTGGAACTCAGGAACAATTGAGCAGCATTAACATTAAAACAGATCTTAAGGCTTTTTGTAGCAATAAGACACCAAATTCCAGCCTTACTCTAATATGGCATCACAGGAGAGCTAGCAGGATCTGAAAGAAAGAAAAGCATTTTACTCTAAAATAGATATCTTTTACGTATTTTGAGTTGGCCCTGCAAAGATGTCTCTTACGGGGAAAATCTGCATTCTGTAGAGAATCCTCTTCCTTGTCCAGGTCTTTTTCCTGATCCAGGAGAAAATTAACTAGGAGTCTGGGACCTTTTTAAGTCTGATAAGAAACATCAGAAATCTAGTCTCTTTGAAGCCTGCTACCTGGAGGCTTCATCTGCCTAATAAGAACCTTAATCTCCACAACCCCTTTATTTTAACCCAGACACATTCCCTTGTATTGATTCCAGGTCTTAAGACAATCTCTTTCAACCAATTGCCAATTGGAAAACCTCCTATAACTTGGAACTGCCCCCAGCCCCCTTTGGGTTGTCCTGCCTTTCCAGATCAAACCAAAGTACATGGTACATGTATTGATTGATGTCTTCCGTCTCCCTAAAATGTATAAAACCAAGCTGTAGCCTGACCACCTTGGGCACATGTCATCAGGACCTCCTGAGGCTGTCACAGGCATATCCTTAACCCCGGCAAAACAAACTTCTAAATTGATTGAGACCTGTCTCAGGTAAACTTTTTTGGTTTACAGGAATTTGAGCAAATTACAGGACTGCACTACCCATAAGTTTGTGAAAGGAAAAATAAATCTCAGGACCCCAAAAATCACTAAGCCAAAAAGAAAAGTCAAGCTAGGAATTGCATCAAGCAAACCTGTCTCTCATTTTATTTCTGAATAAGAGTCACAAAGATTTAAAAAAAAAGAAAGCTAAATACCTCCCTGACGATTTGCCCACAAGGAAATTCCTGTGGGCCTCATGATCTTCATTCTAAAACAGTTCTGTTGTATTTCACCCTGGCATTGGAAATTGATAGCTTATCTTCACAGATATGGGGCAAAGGACAGAACTCAAAGTCAGCCCCTACCCACCTGAGACAACTGGGTATCTGCTTCCTCTGCCCTACTGTATATGTAAAATCGCAGATTCATTTAGCAGACTAAGGCATAAGTGACTATTCTTCCACCCCCTCACATGTAAACCGTGTATTAAGTGAAAAGCAGATCAAAGATTCAAAAGAATGCGACCATCTGTTTCTTATCTATGACCTGGATGCCGCCCACCCTTCCAGTTGTCCCGACTTTCTGGAGGGAACCAAGGTACACCTTACACTTTGACTAATATCTGAGGTCTCCCTAAAATGTATTAAACCAAGCTGTGCCCCAACCGCCTTGGGCACATGTCATCAGGACCTCCTGAGGCTGTGTCATGGGCACGTCCTTGGCAAAATAAACTTTCTAAATTAATACCTGTCTCAGATACTCCTGGTTCACAGGTTATTTCAAGAGCATCTCACAGCCTCTTCGGGGAGTCTGACTGGAGAAAGTGAGGCCACATTAAGTTTGCTGAGTGTGCTAGAAGTTCAGGCCCAGTTCTCAAAGCCTGCCAGTCACGCCAGCCATGTTAGGCCACACGGCTCCACTACGGTCTCTTTTTTGACGAAGCAAGGATCCTTGGCGTCCCCCTAAACTTCAGAGCCTGCTTTCAAGTCCACTTGAGAGCACATCTGGTATCCGCCTCCCCTGGTCAAGTTCAGCAAGGAGACGCCGGCGCACGCACACAGGAGGCAAGGCATCAGGGCCCGGCTCGCCCTCCCGCCTCCCCAGGCCGCGGCCCACCCCCTCCCCACAGCGGGCGCCGAGAGACCGGCCCGTCGCCGACTCTCGTCGCAAATCCGAGCGGCTAGTGAGTGGAGAGGACGGGAAGCGGCGTGCGAGGCCGGCGGGCTCGGGCGCGGCCTGGAGTTCGGAGCCCGCCTCGGGCCTGCGCTCCGCTCAGCCTCGCAGGCCGCCACGAGGCGACGAAGAGGAGGTGCAGGGCGCCGCTAACGGCTCCTTACCGCTTCACCACGCCGGTCTTGATCTTGATCTGTCTCACGCGAGGTTCGGCCATGGTCCCTAGAGCGCCGCGGGAAGGAGGGGCGAAGAACCGGGGTAACCGTGGAGGGCGACGCGCAGAGGCGGTGGCTATATGGGCATGGCCGGCGACCCGGCGCATGCGCAGGCTGCGCGGCCCGGCGTCCCCGCCACGCCCCGCGGGGCGGGTTTTTTCCTGGAGGGTGGTACCCCGCACCCGCCGTCCGCTGCCCGCGCCCTCTTACCCCTGGTGGAACGTTCCCTCCTGTCGCTCGTACTGCCCTCCTTTTTAGTTCAGGCGTAAGTTACGCTATCCCGGTCTCCACAGCCTGGGCCTTTGGGGAAACTAACGTCTCTCTGGGACGTTGCTTTGCGGGATTATCTGCTTAACGGACGGAGTGACCTAAAAAATGTATTAAGGGTATTTTCGATGCCATTATCTGGTGTCAAATGGGGCGAAGTGATGCATGTGTAATGAAATAAACTTCCATCATGCATGCAGTCAAGAAAATCCTTGCCCTTTTCCTCAAATCCCTGCAAGAAGGTTTGTAGATAATGTGGCTTTCAAAGGAAATAACTAATAAAACTTCCTCAAATAATCACCTCTAGTGTATCCTAAATATTTAACTTACAAGAATGTGTGTGGCACACAAAAGCTTGGGCTTCCTGATCAGACCAACCGGCTTACATTCGGGGTTCCACCCTTTAATAAATAGCTAGACAACACTGATACCTATGCTGTTTAGCCTCGCAGCTGATCAGTCTACAAAATGGAAATAATAATGCCCATTTTACAGATTAGGTGTAAGGGTTAAAACACCTAGGTCATTGTCTGACGCATGGTAGATGCTGAACGACATTTGACTATTTTAAATGTTCAAAAATATATTTGTTGCATAAAATGAGGCACATCTCCAGTGAGCTCTAGCAGTCCCTTCCTGAGAGTCTCCTGAGGAATACAGGACAAAATCGCCCTTTTTACAATTGCTTTTCTTTTCTTTTTCTTCTTCTTTTCTTTTCTTTTTTTTTTTTTTTTTTTTTTTTTTTTGAGACGGAGTCTTGCTCTGTCACCCAGGCTGGAGTGCAGTGGCCGGATCTCAGCTCACTGCAAGCTCCGCCTCCCGGGTTTACGCCATTCTCCTGCCTCAGCCTCCCGAGTAGCTGGGACTACAGGCGCCCGCCACCTCGCCCGGCTAGTTTTTTTTGTATTTTTTAGTAGAGACGGGGTTTCACCGTGTTAGCCGGGATCGTCTCTCGATCTCCTGACCTCGTGATCCGCCCATCTCGGCCTCCCAAAGTGCTGGGATTACAGGCTTGAGCCACCGCGCCCGGCCTTTTTTTTTGAGACAGATTCTCACTCTGTCGTGCAGTGGCTTGATCTCGGCTCACTGCAACCTCCGCCTCCCGGGTTCAAGCGATTCTCCTGCCTCAGCCCCCAGAGTAGCTGGAATTACAGGTGGGTTCCACTATGCCTAGATAATTTTTTTTTTCTTTTGCATTTTCAGTAGAGACAGGGTTTCACCATGTTGGCCAGACTGGCTAGAACTCCTGACCTCAAGTGAGGCCCACCTCACCCTCCCAAAGTGCTGGGATTACAGTCGCGAGCCACCGAGCCCAGCCCCTTTTTAAAATTTCTTGGTACCATCCTTCAAGGACACCTATATGACTGTCCTTTTCCTTCCCTATGCCTGACTTACTCATTTTCACTTTCATGACTGGTCCTGGAATCCCTTTCTATCCTGCCAGCCCAAGGCCCTTACTTTAAATCCAGGATCAAAACTGGGCAAAGTCTACCATGACTCACTCCACTTGTTCAGTCTTCCCTGGATGCTTTGGAGTCACCCAGTAGTCATCATTATTTTTAGTATATTTCTGTTTAAAATTATTGTTTGGGTCCTTCACAAGGGTTTTGTTCAGCTTCCTAGTTATAAATCCTGGATTATAAACATCTTTAGAGGCAAGAATCTTGTCTTCCATAAATCTTCCTTCCCCAACCTCCTCCACCTGTGTTTTGTACACCATGGGCACAAAATTCAATAAATATTTTTATTCTGCTGGCTGGTATACTGAAGTGCAATTCCAAGTGACACAGCAGCACTGTGAAATACTGGAGGGACGGGTAGATAAAACACAATAGCAAACTTACCAAAGCAAAATGACACGCACATATAAACACACAAAAGCAGCAGCTACAAGCCACAAACCAAAAGATGGTGAAGCTAGGGCTTTTGCTACTGTTATGGTCTTTCCTTTGATTAGGTAGCAAAAACCATGTAACTCGTCATATTTTCCTTTTTTGCTTTGGTTTCAAGAAGCTCAGAGCTCAGTGTGGTGCTAATTTGCAAGAGTTTCTCTCAAACTAGGTTTCCCAATACAAATACCTGCTATTTCCCCCCAATCCCCAACTCTGCCTCCCTCCTTTTGCCCCCTTTCTCTTTGTTTTAATTGTAATTTAATTTAATTTGTATCTATGCCTTTTGCATCTATGCATTTGTATCTATGCATTTGTATCTATGCCTTTATTATTAATCAATAATCAGTGAATGTCAGCAGCCAAAAGACCTCTGTTACTACTGCTATTGTGTGTATCCGGGCCCATTCCCAGGCTCTGGAGGACACTTTGTGAGTTTATCTATGTCTGTGTGTACAGTTGACCCTTGAACAACATTTTTGAATTGTGCAGGCATGTCAGAGGTGTTTGAACCAAAGCAACTCCATCTTGAATAGGGGCTGGGTAATATGAGGCTGAGATCTGCTGGGCTCTGTTCCCAGGAGGTTAGGCATTCTTAGTCACAGGATAAGATGGGAAGTTGGCAGGACTTGTTTCACAAGACACAGGTCACAAAGACCCTGCTGATAAAACAGGATGCTGTAAAGAAGCTGGCCAAAACCCACCAAAACCAAGATGGTGACAAAAGTGTCTTCTGGTTGTCCTCACTGTTCATTATATGCTAATTATAAAGTATTAGCATACTAAAATAAACTCCCACCAGCACCCTGACTGTTTACAAATACCATGGCAACACCTGGAAGTTACCCTATATGGTCTAAAAAGGAAAGGAACCCTCAGTCCCAGGAATTCCCTACCCCTTTCCTGGAAAGCCTGTGAATAATCCACCCCTTATTTGGCATATAAGAAACAACTGTAAGTATACTCAGTCAAGCAGCCCATGCCACTGCTCTATGCAGTAGCCATTCTTTTATTTCTTTACTTTCTTAATAAACTTCCTTTCACTTTGTGGACTTGCCCCAAATTCTTTCTTGTATGAGATACAAGAACCTGCTCCTGGGGTCTGGATGGAGACCACCTTCTGGCAACAGGCCCACTTAGAAGGAGTTTTTTCAATAAATGCAGTCAGCCCTCCATATTGGCAGATTTTGCATCCACAACCAGACATGGATGGAAAATACAGTATTCCCAGGATGCAGAAACCCACGTATAGGCAAGGCCCACTTTTCTGTGGGTTTCTTAGGGCCAGCTGGGGACCTTCAGTATTAACTCAAGCATGAATTTTGACATCCATAGTGGTTCTGTAACCAATACCCCACAGATACCAGGGGACGACCATTCTATATTGTATTCTTGAGTCTATGGGTTAAGATTAGGGAGTTTGGCCTCGCCTTTAAGGATAAAAATCAGAAAGACTTGTTTCAGATTTCAGGAGTTTATGGTAGTGGTTAAGAATGTGAACCCTGGGACTAGACCGGCTGGTGTCAAATCCTAGCTCTGCATCTTACTAACTGTGTAATGTTGGACAAGTTACTTAACCTCTCTAGGCCCCAGTTTCTTCATCTGTAAAATGTAGATGATGAAAAACTTAAATGAGCTAATAATTGTACAGTGCTTAGGATAGTGCTGGTACTTATTAAGCCCCACATTAATGTAAACCAAAATAAAATTATAAACCCCCACCCCACCCTGGGCTATCTGAATGGACCCCTCCTCTCAGCCAAGGGCATTCCAAAGTTAACCTGAAAAACTAGTGCAGCCCATAAAGGGAAGGGGGAATCAGACATGCCTCAGGGGGAATCAGACAAGCACAGTTGACCATTAACAAGTGACCTTAAGACCAATAGATTAGACTCTGTAAGTCTGATAAGAAATATTTGCAATCAGGCTGGGTGCAGTGGATCACGCCTGTAATCCCAGCACTTTGGGAGGCCAAGGCAGGTGGATCACCTGAGGTTGGGAGTTCCAGACCAGACTGACCAACATGGTGAAACCCTGTCTCTACTAAAAGTACAAAATTAGCCAGGCATGGTGGTGCATGCCTGTAAACCCAGCTACTCGGGAGGCTGAGGCAGGAGAATCAGTTGAACCCAGGAGGCGGAGGTTGTGGTGAACTGAGATCACACCATTGCACTCCAGCCTGGGCAACAAGAGTGAAACTCTGTCTCAAAAAAAAAAAAAAAAAAAAGGAAATATTTGCAATCTATTCTCTCTTAAGCCTGTTACATGGAGGCCTCATCTGAATGATAAAACCTTGGTGTCCACAAGCCATTATCATAACCCAGACACCCCTTTCTATTGATTCCTGATTTCTAGATAATAACTCTTTCAACCAATTGCCAGTCAGAAAATCTTTGAATCTGCCTATGTCCTGGATGACCCCCCGTTTCCAGTCATCCCACCTTTCTAGACTGAACCAATGTACATCTTACATGTATTGATTGATGTCTTACGTCTCCCTAGAATGTGTAAAACCAAGCACATTTGGCCACTGAGGTACCTCGGACCAGTACCTGGCCACCTTGGGCACATGTTCTCAGGATCTCCTAGGGCTATGTCACGGCCCATTGGTCACTCATATTTGGGTCAGAATAAATCTCTTGAAATATTTTACAGAGTTTAACTCTTTTTGTCAACATAAAGTTTGTTAAATGAATAAGTCATTTTGGAAAGAGGTCCCAAATAAGAAACTAACAGCACAGTAGAATTCACATACATATGAATATAAAAATGTACAAATTGTCATTAATGATATCATGCTGAATTCATGTCTGATTCATAATTTTGTATGAAAAGGACTCATGTTTGACTTATTCACCACTGTATATGTAGCAAAGCCTTATGCACAGCAGTTAATAAATATTTCTTGAATGTAAATAAGTGCTGTTTGAAAAATCCTTTTGTTTTCCATTTAATAAAATGTCACAGAGACTTCCCATCGCAGCAAGATGACTACTAAGACAACCTGAATCCCCACTTCCCCACACACACTATCTTCCTCTGGGCTTTGCTCCTTTGGGTCTGGATTCTGAGGAGGTAGGCTGACGGAAGGTCATTTCAGGTCAGTTCAGGAGAGTACTAACTGTAGGGAGGCCTACAGAATCTAGGCAGGGAGATACCCTCCAGCATTTGAAATGGAAACTAACTGAGCTGCATTTCTCACTGTCTCGCACCCTTTTGTTCTGTTATCCTTAAACCTAATTGAATACTGTTTAAATATTCCAGCCTGGCCTCAGGGGAACTACAGGAATAAGTTTATAAAGATCTTTACAAGGGATAAGTCCATCCACCTTTGAGATTAGGGTTGAAGAGATCTGAGAGATTAACAGCACTGAGTGAAAAAGAAAAGTCTAGCATCTCCTCTTGGAGTGATAATTCTTGCTCTGCCAATCTTGGAAGGTTGAGGCACTGTAGTTGACCCTTGAACAACACAGTGGTTAGAGTTGTCAACCCCCTGTGCAGTCGAAAATCACGTATAACTTTGGACTCACCAAAATCCTAGCTACTAATAGCCTACTGTTGATTGGAAGCCTTACCAATAACATAAACAGTCAATTAACACATATTTATATGTCATATATAGGATGTATTGTATTCTTACAATAAAGCAAGCTAGAAGAAAAAATGTTACTAAGAAAATCATGAGGGGCCGTGCACGGTGGCTCAGACCTGTAACCCCAGCACTTTAGGAGGCTGGAGTGGGCAGATCACTTAGGGTCAGGAGTTTGAGATCAGCCTGGCCAACATGATAAAACCCCATCTCTACTAAAAATACAAAAATTAGCCAGGTGTGGTGTCAGGCACCTGTAATCCCAGCTATTCAGGAGGCTGAGGCAGGAGAATCACTTGAACCTGGAAGGTGGAAGTTGCAGTGAGCTAAGATCGCGCCACTGCACTCCATCCTGGGTGACAGACCAAGACTCTGTCTCAAAAAAAAAAAAAAAAAAAAAAAAAGACAGAGAGAGACATATATTTACTATTCATTAAGTGGAAATGCATCATCATACAGGTCTTCATCCTTGTGTCTTCATATTGAGTAAGCTGAGGAGGAGGAAGAAGAGGGGTTGATAGAGGTGAAAGAAGTTGGAGTGGGAGGAAAAGAAAGCAGGAGAGGCAGGCATACTCAGTGTTACTGCTATTGAAAAAAATCTGTGTATAAGTGGACCTGCACAGTTCAAACCTATGTTGTACAAGGTCAACTGTATTTTATTAAAGAATACTGAAAAAGGCCGGGCGCGGTGGCTCAAGCCTGTAATCCCAGCATTTTGGGAGGCCGAGACGGGCGGATCACGAGGTCAGGAGATCGAGACCATCCTGGCTAACACGGTGAAACCCCGTCTCTACTAAAAAATACAAAAAACTAGCCGGGCGAGGTGGCGGGCGCCTGTAGTCCCAGCTACTCGGGAGGCTGAGGCAGGAGAATGGTCTAAACCCGGGAGGCGGAGCTTGCAGTGAGCTGAGATCCGGCCACTGCACCCCAGCCTGGGCGACAGAGAAAGACTCTGTCTCAAAAAAAAAAAAAAAAAAAAAAGAACACTGAAGACTCCCTTACAAATGAGAGGTGTTTTCCCCATAAACTTACTGGGCTGTGAACTCACAGTTCTTGCCATCCCCTCACACCATTCTTTCCCACTAGACTCCAAGTTCCTCAAGATTAGAGACCACATTACATTCATCTTGGTATCCCCAGCATCAAGCTTAATGCCCAGTGCCTAGTAGATGCACAGTACATATAATAAAAATCAAGGGTGGAACTGAGATAGATTTCTAATTTTGACAAAAACAATAGACTGGTCATGTTTTTATCCTCCTGAAACTATGAAGCAACCTGTATGCAAGGAGCCTTCTGCAGTGCTCCAGGACTCAATGTACAGTTACTGTGATATTTTATTTCTATTCAATAAAACCAAGTAGCCAACTGGAGAACACACCCCTAGAGAGATTACTTAAATAAGGAAGTATTAATATCATTGATAAAAGTATATTTTTGTGAAATATCTCTGATAATTACCTCTAGATGCCTGAGAGACCTAGAAAGATCCCCTTCCTTCCCTTCCACTTGTACATCTTTTCAAATTCTTTCAGTCCTGCCTCTTGCTGGAGCCCCTGCAGTGGCACCTAGTCACTTTCAGGCTTTGCATGAGTACAACATGATAGTGCCTTACTTCAGGCCCAAGACATGTGCACCCATGACACAGGAAACAGAACAGGGGAACAGGAGCCTATGGATCAGTGACTCCCCTTTAGTTCTGCAGGCAGCAGATGGCTCTAAGACACATTCCATAAGGCCCTCAGATGATCCCATGGAATCAAGCACCAGTCATGTATAGCAAGGGCAAACTCAATAACCCACCTTTGCATTGGCTTTTCCTCTTTCTCTTTCTGACCTACCCATTCCTCAATCCTGGCCCCAGAATCACTTTCTGAATAAGTAGGGTAGTAACTGCACTTGGAAATACCATTCCAGTTCATTCATTCAGTAATTCAGAATGCTGCCAGCTTTGAATGGGACACAGATCAAGAGTGGACTCTGCTTCCAGTCTAGGCTTCAGTGCAAGCTCACTTGCCATGACCCAGCAGATCTAATGATGCTGATGTATCTGTTGGGTAAGGATACTGCCTATGAAGATTCTGTTAAACCCTAAGAGGGGAGAATCATATAGACCATGCCCACTGTGGTAGAGAAGTGCTCACTTTTTGAGGGACAACTCCAGAAATGCCCCTGGGCCCCGGGAGAGACTTAGAAATCAAAGACCTAAAAGAAACAAAACTTGCAATCACAGAAAAAGAAATCTAGGGAAGAGGCCAGGAGTATACATAAAGTGTGTGATTTCTGTGTCTCCTGAATACTCACTGAAGAATATCTACCTCTGTGGAGACACTTAATAACCAAGTAGACAGAATGACTTGTCCTATGGATGTCAACAGCCTGTCTTCCCAGCTACCTCAGTGCTGGTCTATGAAGAGAGTAGTCATAGCTGCAGGGGTGCAAGCTGTGGTAGGCAGCCTGTATGATGGCCATCAAGGATTCCTGCCTCCCGGCATTCTTGCCCTTGTGTAATCTCCTCTCCATATTAACTCAATTTTGATAAAAAGAATATGGCAGAAGTGACAATTATCACTTCTGATATCAGGTTAGTAAAAGGGCTTCCATCATGGGTGCTATTTCTCATTTTTTTCTTGGGTTGCTCATGCTGGGGGTAGCCAGTTGCAATGTCATGAGGCAGTCCTGTAAAGAGGCCCATGTGATGAGGAACTAAGGCCTACCAACAACAACATGATCGAGTTTAGAAGAGAATCCCTCCGAGTTGAGCCTTCAGATGAGACCACAGCCCCACACTACATCTTGACTGCAATCTCTTGAGATAACTTGAGGCAGAGGGACCCAGCTTAACAGTACCCAAATTCCTGACCCACAGAAACTATGAGATAATAAATATTTCTTGTTTTTAGCTGATAACTTTTGGGGTAATTTGTTATGTGGCAATAGATAACTAATACAGGGATTATGAATGGGCTCTCTTCTATGAAGGCTGATCTAGCTACTGCTACTGCTGACCAGTGGTAGAGTCCACTGAAGCTGAGCATATGCATACTCTATGACCCACAAATTCTCCAAGTATCTAGCACAAATGCTTACACATGTTTACCAAAAGACATATACAAGTATGTTCATGGGAGCACTGTTTATAACAACCAGAAACTGGAACTAATACAACTCTGTGGCTTGCCCTTTCACTCTCTGATTAGTGTGTTCGATGAACAAAAGTTTTCAGTTTTAGATTTAGGTTTTAGTAGTCTAACTACTACATTTTTGTCTATAGTTAGTGCTTTTTATATCCTATTTAAGAAATATTCATCTACAAGCAAAGATCAGGAAGATATTATCCTATGTTTTATTTTAAAGAGATTTTTGTTATTTTAACTTTCACATTTAGATCTACATTCCATCTAGAATTCATGTTTGTGCATGGTGTGGGGTAGAAGTTAATATTAAATATTTTTCTGGCCCAGTGCAGTGGCTCATGCCTGTAATCTCAGCAGTCAGATGGCTTGAGTCCAGGAGTTTGAGACCAGCCTGGGCAGCATGGCAAAACCCCATCTCTATAAAAAGTACAAAAATTAGCTGGGCATGGTGGTACATGCCTATAATCACAGCTACTTAGGAGGCTGAAGTGGGAGGATCACTTGAGCCCGGGAGGTGGAGGCTGCAGTGAGCTGAGATTGCCCCACTGCACTCCAGCTTCAGCAACAGAGTGAGACCCTGCCTCAAAAACAAATATTTTTTCCTACGTGGACTTATCATTTTTTAAAGCCTTCCTTATTCTGTGCTTTCTATCCTAGTTATTTGTTTATTTATTATTTTTGAGACAGAGTTTCACTCTTGTTGCCCAGGCTGGAGTGCAATGATGCAGTCTTGGCTCACTGCAACCTCTGCCTCCCCAGTTCAAGAGATTCTCCTGCCTCAGCCTTCCAAGTAGCTGGGATTACAGACATGTGTCACCATACTTGGCTAATTTTGTATTTTTAGTAGAGACAGGGTTTCTCCATGTTGGTCAGGCTGGTCTCAAACTCCCAAAATCAGGTGATCTGCCTACCTCTGCCTCCCAAAGTGCTGGGATTACAGGTGTGAGCCACCACACCCGGCCTCTACACTATTTATAAGTTGTTATTGGCACCTATGGTAGATTGTATTAACTCGCTCACCCCAGTAGCCATTCCCAGTACTCTTCTTCCTTGCTTCCATTGCAGGGTCAACTTCCTCAACTTTCCTTGTAGCTAGATGTAGCCAGGTGCATAATTCTGGGCAATTGGGCATAAGTGGAAATAAGTAGGTGGCTGCTGGAAATGCTTTGGATTTGTTGATGAAAGGGACAAATACCAGGAGGAGCTGCCTCTTTCCTACTTCTTTCATGAAAATAGATAGAATAAGTGGAGCTTAAAAATTCATCTTTCATTTATGACAGAAAGACAACAATTTTAGAGATGCCAATCCTCACATCATTGAGCTGTTGAACCAAACTTGCAGCTGCCTATCTCTAATCACCTTGTGTGAGAAAAACAAATCTTATTTGTTTGAGCTACTGATCGTGAGATTTCCATTACTTGCAACCAAAGGGATTTTCTACGTGATACAGAATCCATTAGAGCTCCATGTGTATGTCTCTTCTTTGGAGGAAAAATACTTTTGAGAACAAAAATACCTCCAATTGTGGCTTTCTGTAATTTGCCGTATCCTTATTGTATGTATGTACGTATGTATTAAATACACAACTTAAATGGCTACAGGTCACAAAGCATGGATGTTGGAGAGCTGCACATTTTAAACAATAGGAATTATACATCAGCAACAAAAGAATATAATCCTTTTGTCAGTGACTTACAGAGGACCTTATTTACAGCTGAACAGGTATTTGATATAACAATTCATCGTTCTGACACATATAGCAATCATTATGTGCAGTTTTTAATGCATCATGTTATAGTAGCTCAGCCCATGCTGTAATACTGTGTAACATAAATTTTGCCAAAAGAAATGACATTACATGACACTGACTTTTAAAAGACACACAGTATTTTTTCAGATCACATATCCTTTATCCATGAGTGCCCAATTCAAAAATCAAGCTGGCAGACAAAGTGGAGTAAATGTGTAGCCTCAAAGCAGCATATTTGTCTTGAGTAGTTTTGCACATTTCTACCTGTAGTCAATGATTCCATTCCATTTTTATGTTGAAATGCATGAGCAACATTAATGAACCTTTTTTTGTCACCTAAAGTGAGATTTTCATTCAGGGTCAATCAGGAGAGACCTGAAAGGTGTTTTTGGATGGCACATTATGGATAAAATCTTTTTAGTTGTTTATCATGCACTATTTATGGTTGTTCTATTTGAAACTCTCACCAAAATTTTTATGAATATTTTATTTCTATTCTGTCTATGACTTTTTACTTCTTCCAATAAGATATATGTCTTATTGGAAATATTTTCAATTTTTATTACATATTCTTTTTTATATTAATAGGAAATGCAACAAAAAAATATTAGGATTTTTGGACAACGTATTTCTAGATTACCCAAAGAAAACTTTAAATGCTGGTTCACAAAAATCCACTGATATAAATTTTAAATGTTAATTGTTCACTTTTTTTTTTTTTAATTATCTCCCAACACTTTTCTGTTTGTTATGGAAAACTACTTAAGACCTATATAATTTTTCTTGGCTTAGAAACTTAAATTAAATAAAATAAAAATAATAAGCAATCTTCTGTGAAAGCTTATTAGGATTCTGGAGAATAGTTTGCCAAAGGGAAGGAAGTCTTTGTGAAATGGCTTTTCCTCTAATATTTTAAGGTAATATAAAGTTATTACTTCTTAATTGAGGACAGAAATTTCATTTCAACTTGCACAACTTCCAATTCCAATATTACTATCCTAATATTTAATTATTGTATTATCATTATTATTATCATTATTACTACAATTATTTCTCATTCTTTATTACCATATTCTTTGTACAAGTATGTGTGGGTGTGATCACCACTTAATCTTATAAGTGAGATTTTAAGAATTCTTGTAACATATGGGTTATATGCTTCCAAATGATTTAGAAACTTTAGAACTGATTAAACTAGACAAAACTAGACAAAAATTTTCCTAGGATTTTTAGCTACATTAAGAAATCAGAGTGGCCAGGTGCAGTGGCTCACACCTGTAATCTCAGTACTTTGGGAAGTCGAGGCAGGTGGATCACCTGAGCTTGGAAGTTCAAGACCACCCTGGTGAGACGGAGAAACCCCGTCTCTACAAAAAGAACAAAAATTAGCCAGGCGTGAAGGTGTGCACCTGTAGTTCCAGCTACTTGAAGGACTGAGGTGGGAGGATGGCTTGGGCCCAGGAGGTCCAGGCTGCAGTGAGCCGTGTTTGCACCACCGCACTCCAGTCTGGGTGACAAAGCAAGACTCTGTCTCAAAAAAAAAGAAAAAGAAAAAACTCAGAGTAATAGAATTGAATAAAGATATCGACTGAGTTCAGTACAACAACCGGGAGTCTGTTTGACACCAAGTTACTAGGAATTAATGGCTTTCTTTTTTTCTTTTAAGAGATGGAGTCTCTGACACCCAGGCTGGAGTGCAGTGGCATGAGCATAGCTTACTGCAGCCTTGAATTCCTAGGCTCAAGCATTCCTTCCACCTCAGCCTCCTGAGCAGCTAAGACTACAGGCTCATGCAACCACACCCAGCTAATTAAAACAAAACAAAACAAAACAAACAAACAAAAAACATTGTATTTGTAGAGATGGGATCTCACTATGTTGCCCAGGCTGGTTTCAAACTCCTGGCCTCAAGCAAACCTCCTGCCTCAGCCTCCATATGTGCTGGTACTACAGGCATGAGCCAGTGTATTTGACCTTTATTCCCATTTTCTTTATTCAGTTGTTTTGGTGTTTGTGCTTTGGTATTCAGCCAGGTCATGACTCTCCTGAAATGATTAAAAGCAGGTATTTGGGACCCAGATAGAATATCTTCTACACAGAGTTGTGGTGGTTGTGTATAAACAATGTACATAAAGGATTTAGCCCAATACCTGGCTCATTAAAAATCCAAATAGGCCAGATGCGGTGGCTCATGCCTGTAATCCCAGCACTTTGAGAGGCTGAGGCGGGCGGATCACGAGGTCAGAAGATCGAGACCATCCTGGCTAACACGGTGAAACCCTGCCTCTACTAAAAATACAAAAAACAAATTAGCCAGGCATGGTGGCAGGTGCCTGTAGTCCCAGCTACTCGTAGTCTCAGCTACTCGGGAGGCTGAGGCAGGAGAATGGCGTGAACCTGGGAGGCGGAGCTTGCAGTGAGCCAAGATCTCCCCACTGCCCTGCAGCCTGGGTGACAGAGCCAGACTCTGTCTCAAAAATAAATAAATAAATAAATAAATGACAACTATCATTATTATTATTATCTTTACTCAAGTAGTCTAAGAAAAAAGTTATTTATACAAAATTGATGCTCTTTAAAAAAATTATATTGTGATGCAAATTTTTTTCCAGGGAATTACCAAATGATTCTAATACAAGCCTCTGCTTATCTGTATATCAGGGTTATAAATAGAGATATGAATATTACTAGGTTGATCTTCTATTACAAACAGTAAAGGAAAGGAATCCTCACGTTTGATTTATTGGCAATTTGTCATAGTAATAGATTATTCAAATGAATACATTTAAAATATTCTGTGTAGGCCGGGCGCGGTGGCTCACACCTGTAATCCCAGCACTTTGGGAGGCCGAGGCGGGCGGATCACAAGGTCAGGAGATCGAGACCACGGTGAAACCCCGTCTCTACTAAAAATACAAAAAATTAGCCGGGCGCGGTTGTGGGCGCCTGTAGTCCCAGCTACTCGGGAGGCTGAGGCAGGAGAATGGCGTGAACCCGGGAGGCGGAGCTTGCAGTGAGCCGAGATCGCGCCACTGCACTCCAGCCTGGGCGACAGAGCGAGACTCCGTCTCAAAAAAAAAAAAAAAAATATTCTGTGTAAATCATATGTTTGTGCCTATCAGGTTTAAATGCTAGCTGTGTAACTTTGGAAAAGTTATTAACTTTTCTTTTTTTTCTTTTTTTTTTTTTGAGACAGAGTCTCACTCTGTCGCCCAGGCTGGAGTGCAGTGGCTGGATCTCAGCTCACTGCAAGCTCCGCCTCCCGGGTTTACGCCATTCTCCTGCCTCAGCCTCCCCAGTAGCTGGGACTACAGGCGCCCGCCACCTCGCCCGGCTAGTGTTTTTGTATTTTTTGGTAGAGACGGGGTTTCACCATGTTAGCCGGGATGGTCTCGATCTCCTGACCTCGTGATCCGCCCGTCTCGGCCTCCCAAAGTGCTGGGATTACAGGCTTGAGCCACCGCACCCGGCCTAAGGTATTAACTTTTCATTTTTCATCTGGAAGACTAGTGGTATGCTAATATGAATAATTTCTATCATGTAGCATTTTATAAGTGATAGTCATTATTATTTTCAAATAAGGAAGAATCTATATAAGTAAGGCTTCATCACTCTGAAGGGCACATTGTATCTTTAAAAAATATTTATAACAATATTTAAAATAGTGCCTCAATGCAGCCTATATTTTTATTTTGGCACAGCCAAAAATTCAGGTAGGAAAATTCCTAAGAGGTAAAATGCTAAGAGTTTCTCATAAAGAAGGAAAACAAAGATGAAAATCAATAAAATTACAGAAAAGGACTTATCAGCATGTGCAGTTTTTTATTTAGAAAATGGGAATTCGTCTTCACCAAATCATTGGAGAATAAACACTTGGAAAGCAATTTTATTTAACTTATATTAAATAATCTGTGCCTGCAAGTACAGACTGATACATAATTTAAGTCATACACGCTATTACACAAAGTGGAATTTTGTTTTCTTTGCTTTATAAAAGTTAACTTCCAGGCTGAACATGGTGGCTCACTCCTGTAATCCCAGCACTTTGGGAGGCCAAAGCAGGAGGATTGCTTGAGCCCAGGAGTTTGTGACCGGCCAGGGCAACATAGTTACCCTTTGTTTCCACAAAAAGTAAAAAAGAAAAAAAAGTTAACTCCCACAACAAAAGATGAAAAAAATCAACGTTTTACAAAGCCGCTTTGTAAATGGGTGGTGAGGTTTGGTTGACTATCATACAAATGAAGCAACTACATTTGAACTGTTCCAACAGGAATAAAAAATAGTGGGGAGAGCATTCAAGATAAATTGTCTCTCTAGAACATAATGCCTTTCTCAGTTACAAAATGGTAAGAGCCGGATGTCTGAATACTTTGTGAAATATTTAAAAGGAAGATTCAGAGTAACAAGACAAGGGGCAAGTTGCCAGGGGCAGTTGTAAAATGCTTAAGCTGGACACATTGTGTTCTTTAAATTTTCATTTCTCTGTTTTTCCTTTTGCAACCAATTGGGAATGGATATAATGGCACAAAGACAGGAAAGGGTGAATAACAATGAAAATGAATTTAATATAGAGCTAGGAACTGACAGAGAATGAGAGAGCAGTAGCGAGTTGAGAAAGAAGAGAAATAAAGGTGAAAATAGGTTTGGGGTTAAAGAGGCCAAAAGGGTATGATCAAGGTGGAAAGACCTGAGGCAGTTAGGCAATGCCCTGCATTCTTTAAACTTTTCTGTACAGTTGACCCTTGAACAACTCATGGGTTAGGGGCACCACCTTCTCACAGTGAAAAATCCGTGTATAATTTTTTTTTTTTTTTTGAGACGGAGTCTTGCTCTGTCGCCCAGGCTGGAGTGCAGTGGCGCTATCTCACTGCAAGCTCCGCCTCCCAGGTTCACACCATTCTCCTGCCTCAGCCTCCCGAGAAGCTGGGACTACAGGCGCCCGCCACCACACCCGGCTAATTTTTTGTATTTTTAGTAGAGACAGGGTTTCACCGTGTTAGCCAGGATGGTCTCGATCTCCTGACCTGCAGATATGTAGGTAGGCGGCAATTTGCTTGCCTTGCATCAGACTTTGCTAATCAACCCATTGCCTTGATTAGTGTGGCTTTATAGTAAGCTTGAAATGAGGTAGTCTGAACCCTTTATTCTTTTTCAAAATAAATTCTTTTGGCTATTCTTATTGGGCTTTACATGTAAATTTTAGAATCAGCTTATTGATATCTACAAAAATTCCTACTGGGATTTTGATTAGGATTGCATAAAATCTATAGATCGGTTTGGGGAGAACTGACATATTAACAGTGTTGAATCTTACAATTCATGAATATACTATATATCTCCATTTATTTGGATCTTCTTTGACTTCTTTCATCTGTATTTTATATTTTTTAGCAACATATCCTACACATATTTGGTTAGATTTACAGGTATTCCCTTTTTGTGTGTGTGTTATAGTAAACAACATTGTATTTAAATCTTTCATTTTGAGTTATTCATTGCCCATATATAAATATTCAGTTGATTTTTATGTATTGGTCTGGTATTCTGTGATCTTGCCAAACTCATTTATTAGTTCTAGGAGCTTTTTGGTAGATTCATTGAGATTTTCTGCACAGATAATTATGTCATCTGCAAATAGAGACAATTTATTTCCTCCTTTCTAGTCTGTATGTCTTTTATTTCTTTCTCTTGCCTTATTATACTGGCTAGAACTCCCAAGATAGTGTTGAATAAGAATAGTAATATTGGACATCTGTTTTTTATTTTAACATGCAGAAGTTATATTTTACCATTAAGATGCTAACCATAGACATTTTGTAGGCACTTTCATTGGGCTAAGGAAATTCCTTTACATTCCTAGACTTCTGAGAGTTTGTTATCACAAATTTATGTTTAATTTTGTCAAATTCTTTTTCTACATCTATTAAGATGCAGAAAATTTTCTACTATTTTCTATTTTAGTCTGTTAATTTGGTGAATTATGTTGATTCATTTTCAAATCATTGAATCTGCCTTACATTCCTGAAATAAACATTACTTGGCCATGATATAGTATCTTTTTTATATATTCCTAGATCTTATTATTATTATTATTTTATTTATTTATTTATTTTTTGACAGAGTCTCACTCCATCACCCAGGCTGGAGTACAGTGACACAGTCTTGGCTCACTCCTACCTCCGTCTCTGGATTCAAGTGATTCTCATGCCTGAGCTTCCCAAGTAGCTGGGATTACAGGTGTATGCCACCACACTGGGCTAATTTTTGTATTTTTAGTAGAGACAGGATTTCACTATGTTGGTTAGGCTGGTCTTGAACTCCTGACCTCAGGTAATCTGCCTGCCTCGGCCTCCCAAGTACTAGGATTACAGGAGTGAGCCACTGTGCCCAGGCTTGTTTTCTTATATGTTGTTGAGGGATATTGGTCTGTAGCTTTCTTTTCTTGTATTTTCTTTTCCTGCTTTTGGTATTGAGATAATACTAGCTGAACAAAATAACTGTTCCCTCATCTTCTACTTTCTGGAAAAAAAAAAAGTTTAAATAGAATTAAAAGTCAGGAGAAAATTTCCCACTGAAGTGTTTGGTAGACTTCACCAGTGTAACCATCGGGACCCAGAATTTTTTTTTTTTTGGAAGATTTTAAACTACAAATTCAATTTCTTTACTGGGTATAAGACAATTCAAGTTACCGGTTTCTTCTGGAGTGCATTTTGGTAGTTTGTGTCTTTCAAAGAATTTGTCCATTTTATCTACTTCGTTGAATTAACGGCTAGTTTGTAGTATTTGTTTTTAATTTCTATAGGGTATTTAGTGCTATCTCTTCTTCCTGATATTGGTAATTAGTGCCCTCTCTCTGTTTCTCTCCCCACTGTCACACTCTGGCTGTGTGTGTGTGTGTGTGTGTGTGTAAACTCTGTATCTTTTAAGCCTCTGGCAACCACTAGTGTACATTCTGCTTGTGTGGATTTACTTATTCTGGATGTTTCATATAAATGGAATCATATGGTATTTGATCTTTTGTGTCTGGCTTCTTTCACTATGCATAGTGTTTTCAAGGTTTATCCATGTTGTAACATGTAACAGTACTTCTTTCTTGTGCCTGAATTGTATAGATAAACACACACACACACACACACACACACACACGCATGCATATATGTATCCATTCAACTTCTTTACTAGGTATAAGACAATTCAAGTTATCTATTTCTTCTTGAAATTGAATAGATACACACATATATATCCATCACTGTCTCTATCTCTCTCTTCTTGATGTAAAATTCATGTAATATAAAATTAACCACTAATCACTTTAAAATATACAATTCAGTGGCATTTCATACATTCACAATGTTGGGCAATTGTTACCTCTATCTACTTCTAAAACATTTTCATCATACCAAAAGGAAACTCTGTACCTTTTTTTTTGAAACTCTGTACGTTTTAAGCTTCTGGCAACCACTAGTCTACTTTCAGTCTGTATGGATTTACTTTTTCTAGATGTTTAATATAAATGGAATCATACAGTATTTGACTTTTTGTGTCTGGCTTCTTTCACTGTGCATAATATTTTCAAGGTTCATCCATGTTGTAACATGTATCAGTAATTCATTCTTTTTTGTGCCTGAATAATATTCTATTGTATGGATATACCACATTTTGTTTATCCATTCATCAGTTAATGGACATTTAGGTTGTTGCCCCCTTTTAGTATTGTGAATAATACATGTGAATAGCTATAAACATTCATGTACATGTATTTGTTTGAATACCTGTTTTTGATGTCTTTTCTCTTTTTATTCTTGGTCAGTCTGGCTAAATGTTTATCAAGTTTATAGACCTTTTTAAAGAGCCAGCTTTTGGTTTTATTGATTTTCCTCTTTTTTTTTCTGTTTTCAATTTCATTGACTTCTGCTCTTATCTTTGTTTATTGACCTTGTATCCTGTGATGTTACTAAACTCATTTATTAGTTCTAATAGCTTTTTTCCTTTTGCTTCTTTTGTATTTAATTTGTTTTGTTTTACTGATTTCCTAAGATGGAAGCTTAGATTATTGATTTAGAACCTTTTTATTTTCTAATGTAAGTATTTAACACTACAAATTTCCTTCTAAGCACAGATTTAGCTGAACTCCACAAGTTTTCATATGTTATATTTTCATTTTCTCTCAGTCCAAAGTATTTTCTTTTTCTTTTTTTTTTATTTTTGAGACGGAGTCTCGCTCTGTCACCCGGGCTGGAGTGCAGTGGCCGGATCTCAGCTCACTGCAAGCTCCGCCTCCCGGGTTCATGCCATTCTCCTGCCTCAGCCTCCCGAGTAGCTGGGACTACAGGCGCCCGCCACCTCGCCCGGCTAGCTTTTTGTATTTTTTAGTAGAGACGGGGTTTCACCGTGTTAGCCAGGATGGTCTCGATCTCCTGACCTTGTGATCCGCCCGTCTCAGCCTCCCAAAGTGCTGGGATTACAGGCTTGAGCCACTGCGCCCGGCTAGTCCAAAGTATTTTCTAATCTCCCTTGAGACTTCCTCTTTGACTCAGGGGTTATTTAGAAATGTATTATTTTGGGATTTTCCAGATAACTTTCTGTGACTGATTTTTAATTTAATTCTGATACAAGGGAACATACTTTCTATAATTACAATGATTTTAAATGTGTTAAGGCCCAAAAGATAGCCTATCTTGGTGGAAGCTCCATGTGTACTTGCAAAAAATGTGTATTTTGCTGTTACTTGGTGCTATATTCTATAAAATGTCACTTAGATACAATTAGTTATGGTATTGGTCAATTTTATATATCTTTGCTGAATTTCTGTCTACAATTTCTATCTATTACCAAGAGAGGAGTGTTGAAGTCTCCTACCATATCTGTAGTTACGGTATGTCTCCTTCTCTTTTCAATTCTATCAGCTTTTGCTTTGTGTATTTTGAAGCTCTGTTGTTAGGTGCATTTACATTTAGGATTGTAATGTCTTCTAGGTAAATTAACTCTTTTACCAACTTGGAATGTCTCCCATGGTAATTTTCTTTGTTCTGCAGTATACTTTGTCTTATTTAGTCTCCATATGTCTTTTGATTAGTGTTTGAATAGTATGTTTTTCTCCCTATTCTTTTACTTTAATCTATGTGAAGTGAGCTAATTATAGACAGCATATATTTTGGTCTTCTTTGTTTGCTTGTTTGTTTAACCAGTCTGACAATCTTTGCTTTTATTTGGTATGTTTAGACTTTTACATGTAATGTAACTTTTGGTATAGTTGGATTTAGGTCAGTCATTTTATTATTTGTTTTCTGTATGTCCCCTTCATTTTTGGGTTCTCTGTTTCCCTGTTTTTTGCCTTTATTTGGATTATTTTAATATTCTTTGATATTTTATTTCAATTTATCTGTTGTCATTTCTATCTATTGTCTCTTTGTATGTGTGTGTGTTTGCTCTAGGTATCGTAATATACTTACCTAACCATTCACAGTCTACTCAGAGTTGCTATTTACCACTTTAAATAAAATGCAAATTCCATATAACCATTTAAGTATTTTTATCCTCCCACATTTATGTTGCAGTTGCCATTTGAAGTATACTGTCATTTGTAGAAAATGATGTATAGAAGTTTGGTGACTTGGGAGTTAATTTACGGTATAAAAAATCTCAGGTAATTAAGAGGGCTGTGAGAATAAGGCAAGACAAAGGTTAGAACAGAGGTTTTTATTAGTGGTAATGTTAAGACTCTAGCAAGGAACCAGGAATTAAATGTTGTGGATACACAATGTCATTTGCTTCAAATAGCTTTAGTGCACTGCTTGGGAAAGAGGAGTGTGTGGGTGGTGAGTGGGTTGCAGTTCTTGTAATCATAGTACTCAAAAAGGCTTAAGATTATCTTGTTACTTCTCTGTATTATTAATGTTGAAACACCTTCTAGAAGAAGAAGGTGAAAGGAGCAATTTCCCTGAAATAAGTGATGCTTGGCTTAACTCACAAGCACAAAAACAGACAATTATTTCCATAAACTCTGTCCTGAGCTACATCTGCATAGCCTATACCTATGATGATGGAGGGAGGTTCTAGATTTCAGAGAAAATGAAAGAAATTTGTGCCATAAGCAGATGATCAGGTAATAGGGTAAACTGCTCAAATTGGGACATCCTTTCTGAACTGGGACATCCTAAATAAACCCAAAGCATGTACAACACTTAGCAATATACAACAATCTAAGCTTGAATAATTACACAATTTTTCAATTCAAATTTTGGTTTAAACCCTAGGACTAGCTTATTTATTTGACATAGCCGCTAAATTGTTACTTCTCTTGGAGACACCTTTGGCTTCTAGCTGCTCAAAATATACCTCAGGTTGCCCCTCCTTTGTCCTGAAGGCAGCCCCAGAATCCTCCCAGAAGTAAGCAGCTGTCAGGCCATGCTCTTTTCCCCTAGAATATCCTTTCAAGCCTCTCCTCAAGCCAAAATAATAACCTTTTGACATCTCAGCTCTAGGAAAGTTCTAAAGTAAGCAATCAATACCATGGAAACAATCGTTTGACATCATTCCAGTAAATCCATCTTTGGGCTATGCAGCTTGTTTTACTGTAATGGTGTTATTTTGGGATTTATTGGCTTCCAGAACTGAGAAAAAGATACAGGAGCACTTTGAGCAAACTGCTCAGTTATGGAGAATGGGAAAAAACCCTCAAATATCTACAATATGTGCTGCTCTATTGTTCATTTATTTCTTTCAGTTTTCTTATATTTTGACAAATTGTTTGATATGAATTCATATTGTTTCTGTTTCTGTGAATCATAAACAGATCCTCAGACATGAGTAAATATCTTTTTGCCAATTTGAATAAAAGAAAGCAGAGAAATTGCAGCTCATATATACATCTGTATCATTCAAGATGGAAACCACATCAGTTATTTGAACAGATAGAATATAATTTTTATCTAGGCATAAAGTTGTTAACAAAGTAAATGAAAGGGCAAAAAAAGATGTCAGAGAGGTAGCAACTGCAGGAAGCATTTACTACTCCTAGAATCGGGGAACAAAGGAAAGAGGTTGAAATTATTTGCATTTAGGAACTCAGAGGAGGAAGCAGAACTCTGAAGTGAGGACATCAGGCAGCTTATGCTGGTTCCTCTGAGAGGGTACAATGAATGTGATCCTGCAATAGAGAGGAAAAACTTCAAACAGAGTTTAGCCGCTGCCACTGGAAGGAACTGAAGCTGTTTGAATAAAGAAATGATGCTCGTGTGATGCCCACAGGAACAGGAAACATTCAGGAAGCCCACAGGAAGGACTCTGTTTTTGTTCCTCTAGGATTGCAGGCTGTTGACGAAGTAGAAATGTGTTTTTTAGAATTCTAAATCTAGCATCATATTGCAGAGTATTGAAGGGCAAGTGTGGATGTGAGAGATGAAAACTTAATAACTGACAGAACATCCCAACAACTTATTATCATTGCATTTAAATTAAGAAAGATGAAGATACCAGATAGAAAGGTGATTTGGCTGCCTCATGTAAGGCTCATAGGGCATTACCTTGAAAGAGCCGCCTTAGTCCAGGGTTTGGTCCTCAGCTCTCTAGGCCCAGAAACTCAGGTTTGTCAGAACATGAAGAACTGACAAAACTCAGATGAATGGACTCACATGATCCAACTTACACGGGACCAATTAACAATCCCAAAGGCCAAATTGTTCATTTATAGTGAGAAATACTACTACAAAATGTTTAAACTGGTGTATACATTCCTTCATTTGTAGGAAAATATAACAGTCAGAAGGTGGCTGATGGTCATGAAGTGAAAGTGGGAGAGTTGGTTGTCTGAGCTTCATAGCACAACTGTCTGACATATCTGACTCTATTACAGAGATGTACTAGGCAAACTGACCAGACGCTCACATCAGCTAGTAAGCCTCCTCACCATGTGTATAGAGCCAGCAGAGTCCCCCAAGTCTCAATCTTTCTTTCCTCTTTTCTTGGCTCCTGGCAGAGACCAGCCTTCTGTCAGCATATCTTTTCAGATAGTTAATATGTGGTTAGTTATAGTTTTATGTGTCCAAGATATACAGGCTTGGACAAGTTATTGAATCTTTCTGTTTTTTCTTCTTTAGATTGGGGACAATAATCCCTATTTGATGGGGCTTTATATGGATTAAAAGCAGTAGTTCATATACATACTCATAAGAACAGTGCCTAACACACAGAAAGCTCCCAAAACATTCAAGTTCGATCCTTATTTTTACTCCTACTTTGATTATATTATTAAAACATTCTGCTCTTTTGATAGATTTTTTTCTTTAAAAAGATAGGTTAAGGGGGCATTACTACAGATTCCATGGACATTAAAAGGATAATCATGGAATACCGTGAACAACTCCATGCCCACAAATCTGAAACCCTAGATGAAATGGACCAAATCCTTAAGAAA
The DNA here is from genome assembly GCF_043159975.1 of Macaca nemestrina. Classification (NCBI taxonomy): domain Eukaryota; kingdom Metazoa; phylum Chordata; class Mammalia; order Primates; family Cercopithecidae; genus Macaca; species Macaca nemestrina. The sequence goes on along the minus strand of NC_092130.1, from coordinate 99,193,664 downwards.
CACAATCTTCCAAAACTCACTCAAGAAAAAGCAAACAATTAAAATAGGCCTGTTTGTATTTTAAAAATTGAATCTATAATGAACAACCTTTCAAAACAGAAAGCACAAGGCTCTGATGGGTTTACTGGTGAATTCTATCAAACATTTAAGGAAGATATTATACCAATTCTCTATAATATCTTTAAGACTACTAGAAGGTGAGGAACTACTTCCTTTCTTTCTTTCTTTATTATTATTATTTTTAAATTTTTTATTATACTTTAAGTTCTAGGGTACATGTGTACAACGTGCAGGTTTGTTACATATGTATACATGTGCCATGTTGGTGTGCTGTACCCATTAACTCGTCATTTACATGAGGTCTATCTCCTAATGCTATCCCTCCCCCCTCCCCCCACTGCACAACAGGCCCCGGTGTGTGATGTTCCCCTTCCTATGTCCAAGTGATCTCATTGTTCAATTCCCACCCATGAGTGAGAACATGCGGTGTTTGGTTTTCTGTTCTTGCGATAGTTTCCTGAGAATGATGGTTTCCAGCTTCATCCATCTCCCTGCAAAGGACATGAACTCATCCTTTTTTATGGCTGCATAGTATTCCATGGTGTATATATGCCACATTTTCTTAATCCAGTCTGTCATTGATGGACATTTGGGTTGGTTCCAAGTCTTTGCTATTGTGAATAGTGCCGCAATAAACATATGTGTGCATGTGTCTTTATAGTAACATGATTTATAATCCTTTGGGTATATACCCAGTAATGGGATGGCTGGCTCAAATGGTGTTTCTAGTTCTAGATCCTTGAGGAATAGCCACACTGTCTTGCACAATGGTTGAACTAGTTTACAGTGCCACCAACAGTGTAAAAGTGTTCCTATTTTTCCACATCCTCTCCAGAGGAACTACTTTCTAACTCATTCTGTGGATCCACCACAATCCTAATACCAAAACCAGACAAAGACATTACAAGAAAAGAAAACTACAAACCAATATCTCTCATAAACATAGATGCAAAAACCCTCAACAAAATATTAGCATATTGAATCCAATAATATATAAAAAGAATTATGTTCCACAGCCAAGTGGGATTTATCCCAGTTATGCAAGGCTGCTTCAACATTCAAAAACCAAATAATGTAATCTATCACATCAATATGCTAAAAAAAATTGTATCAATAGATGCGGAAAAAGCATTTGACAAAATTTGACACCTGTTCATGATAAAATAGACTTCCTTGACTTGATAAAGAATAGACACAAAAATACCTACAGCTAACATCATACTTAATGGTGAGAAACTAGATGCTTTCCTACTAAGATCAGGAACAGGACAAGGATGTCTCCTCTCACCACTGCTTTTCAATATCATACTAGAAGTCCTAGCTAATGCAGTGAGACCAGACAAGAAAAGAAAAGGTATACAGTTTGGAAAGGAAGAAATAAAACTATATATGTTTGTAGATGATGTGATTGTCTATGTAGGAAATCCAAAAGAATTGACCAAAAAAAAAAAAAATAAATAAAAGCTCTTGGAAGTAATAAATGATTCCAGAGATTGCAGTATGCAAGGTTAAAATGCAAAAGTCAATTGCTTTCCTACATACTAGAAGGAACAAGTGGAATTTGAAATTGAAAACACAATATCACTTACATTAGCACCCCTTAAAAATGAAAGACTTAGGTATAAACCTAACAAAATATGTACAAGAACTATATGAGGAAAACTACATAATTCTGATGAAAGAAATCAAAGAATTAAATAGAGATATATTTCATGTTCATGGATAGTAAGTCCAAATATCGTCAAGATATAAGTTCTCCCTAACTTGATCCATAGATTCAATACTATCTCAATCAAAATCTCAGCAAATTATTTTGTAGATATTGACAAACTGATTGTAAAGAGAATGTATATGGAGAAGCAAAAGAACCAGAATTACCAATAAATATTGAAGAAGAACAAAGTTAGAAGACTAACACTACCCAACTTCGAGACTTACTATAAAGCTACAGTAATCAAGACAGTGTAGTATTAGCAAAAGAATAGACAAATAGACCAAAGGAACAGAAACAGGCCTAGCTAATAGCCCAGAAATAAATCTACCTAAATGTGGTCAACAGATCTTTGACAAAGGAGAAAAGGCAGTACAATGCAACAAAAAGTCTTTTCAAAAAATAGTGGTGAAACAACTGGACATGCAAACATTAAAAAAATTAATCTAGACACAGAACTTGCACTCTTGTGTGTTCTGAGTTAACATAAAAATTAACTTAAAAATCATAGAACAAAGTGTGAAGCTCCCCTAGAAGCTAGAAACATGCAAAACTGGGCTGGCGCAGTGGCTCATGCCTGTAATTCCAGCACTTTGGGAGGCCAAGGCGGGTGGATCACCTGAGGTTAGGAGTTCAAGATCACCTTGGCCAACATGGCAAAACCTTGACTCCACCAAAAATGCAAAAATTAGCCAGGCATGGTGGTACACGCCTAAAATCCCAGCTACTTGGGAGGCTGAGGCAGGAGGATCACTTGAACCTGGGAGGTGGAGGTTGCAGTGAGCCGAGATCTCACCACTGCACTCCAGCCTGGGCAACACAGTGAGACTCCATCTCAAAAACAAAAGAAAAATGCAAAACTATAAAACTCCTAGAAAATAGAAAACCCAGATGATCTTGGGTATAGTATTGACTTTTTAGCTACAACATCAAAGGTATGATTTAATAAAGTAATAGTTGATAAGCTGTACTTCATTAAAATTAAAAACTTTTACTCTGGAAAAACAATGTCAAAGGAATAATTAGATGAGCCATAGACTGGAAGAAAATATTTATAAAAGACACATCTGATAAAGGACTCTTACCAAAAATATACAACGAACACTTAAAAGTCAACAATGAATTAAAAAAATTTCAACGGGTGGAAATGGAACAACCCAATTTAAAAATCACCAAAAAAGATATACAAATGGCAAATAATATGAAAATATATTCAACAGTCTATATAATTAGGGAATTGAAAATTAAAACAATGATGATATACCACTATGCACATGTTGGAATGGCTAAAGTCTGAAACATGGACAACATCAAATGCTGATGCGGATGTAGAGCAACAGAAACTCTCTTTCATTGCTGGTAGGAATGCAAAAATGGCACAGCCATTTTGGAAGACATTGACAGTTTCTTAAAAAACCAAACATACTCTTACCATATAATCTAGCAATCACACTCCTTGATATTTATCCAAATGGACTGAAAACCTATGTCCATACAAAAACCCTGTACATGAATTTTTATACCAGCTTCATTCATAATTGCCCAAACTTGAAAGCTACCAAGATGTCTTTCAGTAGGTGAATGGATAAATAAACTGTGGTACCTCTAGACAATGGAATATTATTCCATGCTAACATGAAATGAGCTATGAAACCATGAAAAGACATGGAGGAAACTCAAATGCATATTACTAAGTTAAAAAGCCAGTCTGAAAAGGGTGCATAATGGCTATGGCCATTTGACATTCTGGAAAAGGCCAAACTATGGAGACACTAAAAGATCAGTGGTTACCAAGAATTGGGTGATGGGGAGGGATAAATAAGTGGAGTGCAGAGGATTTTTTAGGGCAGTGAAAATATTCTGTATGTTACTATACCAATGGATACATGTCATTATACGTTTGTCCAAACTCATAGATGGTACAACACCAAGAGTGAACCCTAATGTAACTTATGGACTTTTAGTGATTATAATGTGTCAGTATAGGTTTATCAATTGTAACAAATACACCATGGGGTGGCAGAGTAGGGTGGGGGAAGATGTTGATAATTGGAGAGGCTGTGATGCCTGTGTGGTGACAGTGGTTATATGAAAAATCTCTGTACCTTCCTCTCAATTTTGCTGTGAATCTACAACTACTCTAAAAATATAACGTCTCTTTAAAATAAATAAGATAAATGGCTGTACATAATTCCATTGAAAGTAGTTATCATTTAATTTAACCAGTAGCTATTGTTAGGTAGTAAGATGGGCTTTAATTGTGACGTTTCGTTTCTGGTATCATGGCAGGCTAAGTTCCCAGATGGATACTCCCACTGAAAACAAATTAACCTGCTGATGACATATTCAAAAGATTCAAAGAGCTGGCAAGGAAGTAAAGAATATCCAGGTCAAACACTATGTGAAGACAGAAACCCAGAAGATCAAATACAAAGAAACAAACGAAAATCTTGAAAGCAGCCATGGATAAAAGGTAGCTTACTATGATAGCAGCAACAGATTAAGAGCTATGTTTCCTAAGTCAACAGTGGAAGAAATAAGTCAGCGGAATAATTCCTCAGTGTGTCAAACCGTATTCATAAGCATTTACTTTAGTAAGGGTCTGATGCTGCATACTGTCTCAGTGTTTTTATCTGAAAATATCCTATCTTGCCCTTACTCTGGAAAGATATTTTCACTGGGTATAGAATTGTATGTTGATTTATTTTCTTGGCACATTGATATTTCAATACACACACACACACCCTTACATGTATTTAGTTTTACCAGAGGGAACATAACCTCAGACAGAAAGTGTGAAATGAAAACAAATGAGAAATTTCAAAATGGCAGTTATGTGGGTAAATCAAAACGATAGACTACAAAACAACACATATGTCAGTCATTAGAGATAATGTATTCAGTTTCCTGCTGAAAAATACAAAAATTTAGACTTATTTTTGCAAATGTATGAGGCACATGAGAAATTTTGTTACATGTATATGATGTGTAGTGATAAAGTCAGGATATTCAGGGTATCTATCACCTCAGTACAATACCTTTTTTTTGAGACTGAGTCTTGCTCCGTTGCCCAGGCTGGAGTGCAGTGGGACGATCTTGGCTCAATGCAAGCTCTGCCTCCCAGGTTCATGCTATTCTCCTGCCTCAGCCTCCTGAGTAGCTGGGACTACTGGCGCCCGCCACCACACCTGGCTAATTTTTTGTATTTTTAGTAGAGATGGGGTTTCACCACGTTAGCCAGGATGGTCTAGATCTCCTGACTTCGTGATCCGCCCGCCTTGGCCTCCCAAAGTGCTGGGATTACAGGCGTAAGCCACCGTGCCCGGCAATACATTTCTGTTAAGTATGGTCATCCTACTCTGCTATCAAACATTGAATTTATTCCTTTAGAGCACATTAATTCCATGTATCCTCTTCATGACTATATGCTATTGTTTTAAATTGTTTAAATTTTAAAGTTGTATACACAACAATACTTTGAAATTAAAATACAAAAAGTCCAGGTGAGGTGGCTTATGCCTGTAATCCCAGCACTTTGGGAGGCCAAGCGGGAAGGATTGCTTGAGCCAGGAGTTTAAGACCAGCTTGGGCAACATAGCAAGACCCTGGTTCTACCAAATAAAAATCTTTAAAAAATTAGCCAAGTGTAGAGGCACACACTTGTAGTCCTAGCTACTTGGGAAGCTGAGGTGAGAGGACTGCTTGAGCCAAGGAGTTCAAAGCTGCAATGAGCTATGATTGTGCCACTGTACTCCAGCCTGGGCAACGGAGCCAGACCCTGATTCTTAAAAAAAAAAAAAAGTGACAATAATTGCATAGAAGTCATAAAGGAAATAAATCTTTTTCAGTAAGAAAATAAATATTAGTAATAAAGACTGGTACATGCATGTGTCTTATATTATTTTCTGTATTTGATACATTTTAAATATTTAATAATCAAAATAAAACAGTTATAAAAATTACTGTGAAGTAGTCATTAATTTTAGACTTCTAGAAGTTGAATGTGTTTAGTGTTTAATTTTTTTCTTAGTATAAGTTGGAAAATTTTTCATATCAGTACATAGAGATCATCCTTGTTTTTCAAACTGATAAATCATATTTTACATATTCATGGCGTATATGTGAGTATTACATACACAGACTGTGTAATGATTAAGTCAGGGTATTTGGGATATCCATCACCTGGGGTATTAATTATTTCTGTGTTTTTGGAACATTTTAAGTCCTCTCTTCCAGCGACTTTGAAATACAAAATACATTGTTGCTAACTACCGTAACTATACTCTGCTATTAAACATTAGAACTTATTGGCCGGGCGCGGTGGCTCAAGCCTGTAATCCCAGCACTTTGGGAGGCCAAGACGGGCGGATCACGAGGTCAGGAGATCGAGACTATCCTGGCTAACACGGTGAAACCCCGTCTCTACTAAAAAAATAGAAAAAAACTAGCCGGGCGAGCTAAGATCCGGCCACTGCACCCCAGCCTGGGCGGCAGAGTGAGACTCTGTCTCAAAAAAAAAAAAAAAAAAAAAAAAAATTAGAACTTATTTCTTCTATCTAACTGTATATTTGTACCCCATTAACCAACTTAACTTCACCCCCTTCTCCCACCCACATACCCTTCCCAGACTCTGGTATTTATCATTCTACTCCCTACCTCCATGAGATCCACGTTTTTAGCTCCCACATATGAGTGACAACATATGGCATTTGTCTTTTTGTGCCTGGCTTATTTTACTTAACATAATGACCTCCAGTTCCATTCATGTTGCTGAAAATTACAGGATTTCATTTTTTTTTTTTTTTACTAAATGGTATTCCATTGTGTATCAATACCACATTTTCTTTATTCACTTGTCCACTGATGAACACTTAGATTGATTCCATATCCTTTTTTTTTTTTTGAGACAGAGTCTCGCTCTGTTGCCCAGGCTGGAGTGCAGTGGCCCTATCTCAGCTCACTGCAAGCTCTGCCTCCCGGGTTCACGCCATTCTCCCGCCTCAGCCTCCCAAGCAGCTGGGACTACAGGCGCCCACCACACGCCCGGCTAGGTTTTTTTGTATTTTTAGTAGAGACGGGGTTTCACCAGGATGGTCTTGATCTCCTGACCTCGTGATCCGCCCGCCTCGGCCTCCCAAAGTGCTGGGATTACAGGCGTGAGCCAGCGCTCCCGGCGATTCCATATCTTTACGATTGTGAATAGTGCTGTAATAAACATGCAAGTGCAGACATTCCTTCGGTACACTGATATTCTTCCCTTTGGGTAAATAGCCAGTAGTGAGATTGCTGGATCATATGGCAGTTCTATTTTTAGTTTTTTGAGAAAATCTTCATACTGTTTTCCATGGTGGTTATACTAATTTACATTCCCACCAACAGTGTATAAGAGTTCCCTTTTCTCTGCATCCTTACCAGCATCCGTTATTTTTTGTCTATCAATGTTCTTTGCCTATTTAAAACAAAAAACAAAAAACAAAAAAAAAACAAAAAACAAGATCTTGCTGTGTCACCTAGGCTGGAGTGCAGTGGCACAATCTCTGCTCATTCCAACCTCCACCTCCCAGGCTCAAACAATTTTCCTGCCTCAGCCCCCAAGTAGCTGGACTACAGGAGCACACCACCGTGCCCTGCTAATTTTTGCATTTTTTAGTAGAGATGGGTTTCACCATGTCACCCAGGCTCATCTCGAATTCCTGGACTTAAGGGATCCTCCCTCCTTGGCCTCCCAAAGTGCTGGAATTACAGGCATGAGCCACCACACCCAGACTGCCCACCTTTTAATAAGATTATTTGTTCTGGGGGCTTTTTTGCTTTGGTTTGTTTTTACCATTGAGTTGTTTGAGTTCCATTATATGTTCTGGATATTAGTCCCTGATTGGATGAACAGTTTGCAAATATTTTCTCCCATCCAACAGGTTGTCTCTTCACTCTGTTGATTGTTGCTGTTGCTGTGCAGAAGCTTTTTAGTTCAATATAGTCCCATTTGTCCATATTTGTTTTAGTTGTCTGTACTTTTGAGGTCTTAGCCATAAAATATTTGCCTAGACCAATGTCCTAAAGTGTTTCCTTTAGGTTTTCTTCTAGTAGTTTTACAGTTTTTAGTCTATGTTTGAGTCTTTAATCCATCTTGAGTTGATTTTTTTATATGGTAAGAAACAGAGGTTCACTTTCACTCTTCTGCATATGGATATCCAATCTTTCCAGCACCATTTACTGAAGAGGGTGTTCTTTCCCCAATATATGTTCTCGGCACCTTTATGAGAATCAGTTGGCTGTAAATATGTGAATTTATTTCTGGGTTCTATATTCTGTTTCATTGGTCCGTGTGTCTGTTTTTACACCAATATCATGCTGTTTTGGTTCTTATAAGCTTGTAATGTATTCTGAAGTCAGGTAGTGTGATTTCTCCAGCTTAGTTCTTCCTTCCTTAGGATTGCTTTGGCTAGTTAGGCATTTTTGTTGTTGTTGTTGTTCCATATAAACGTTAGAATTTTTGTTTTAATTTTGTGAAAAATGGCATTGGTATTTTGATAGTGATTATATTGAATCTGTAGATTGCTCTGGGCAGCATGGTCATTTTATTGATATTAATTCTTCTGATCCATGAGCATGGGAAGCCTTTCCATTTGTTTCTGTCCTCTTCAATTTCTTTCACAAGTGTTTTGTAGTTTTCCTGTTACTTCCTTTGTTAAATTTATTTCTAGGTGATTTATTTTGATAGCTGTTGTAAACAGGATTGCCACCTTTTTTTTTTTTTTTTCCTTTTGAGACGGAGTCTCTCTCTGTTGCCCAGGCTGGAGTGCAGTGGCTCAATCTCTGCTCACTGCAACCTCTGCTTCCTGGGTTCAAGCAATTCTCCTGCCTCAGCCACCCGAGTATCTGGGATTACAGGCATGTGCCACCACGCCCAGCTAAATTTTGTATTTTTTAGTAGAGATGGGGTTTCACTATGTAGGCCAGGCTGGTCTCGAACTCCTGACCTCAAGCGATCCTCCTGCCTCTGCTGTCCCAAAGTGCTGGTGTGAGCCACTGTGCCCAGTTGGGATTGCCTTCTTGATTTCTTTCTTAGCTAGTGCATTATTGGCATAGAAAAGCTACTTATTTTTATATGTTGATCTTGTATCCTGCAACTTTATGGAATTTATCAGATCAATGAGTTTTTTGATGGTGTCCGTGCCACCTTTAAGAGCTGTAAAACTCACTGCGAAGGTCCCCAGCTTCATTCTTGAAGTCAGTGAGACTAAGAACCCACTGGAAGGAACCAACTTGGGACACATTTTGGCAACCACAAAGGGACTATTGCCAAGTGATGAGTACCATTGGACCTCTTTCACTTCCTATTCTGTCCTTTTTTTCCTTAGAATTTGGGGGCTAAACACCGGGCACCTGTCAGCCAGTTAGAAGCGACTAGTGTGGCCACTGGACTAAAGACATGGGTGTCAGGTTTTCTGGGAAAGGGCTCTCCAATAACCTCCAACTATTCAGAGTTGGGAGCATTGGTTTGCCTGGAACCAGGTTCCACGTTTCCTGTACTTCTGGGCTGAGCCGAGGGTTGACAGACAGGAAAGCCATTCAGCTCCAGGGTCCCAGTAAAAAGTTGGTTGACCCTGTATCCATAAGCAGAACTCTCAAAGTCACGTTGCCCAGCAAGACTTGCCCATTTATCCTGTCTATCCTGACCCTTGCCTCCTGGGTCCTAATGCCTTTCAGACAAACTTCCTCCTGCCTCTCTTCTCTGAGGCTAGTCCTGCTTCTAAAAACCACCCCCTGTTTCTGGTGTTTTCTAGTTTCTTCTATAAAAATGATTGCTAGTATAAACTTCAAGACTCTGTTCCCTTCTTTAGGCACCCAAGCTCACCAATCAGAAAGATATAATTTTTGCCCAAAGCCCCATCAGGTGGGGACTACCTGGAATTTTAGGATCCCTCCTCAGACTAGTAGGCCTAACAAAAGCTATTCCTGAAGCTAGGATATGGGGAGCCTCAGAAATGATATCCTTCCTTTTCATATGATGAGAAGTGAGGACAAAAGACACTCTTCCAACCCTGGAGATCCCTCTCCTTGCTCAGGATATGGCCCTCCACTTCATTTTTGGGGCATAACATCTTTATAGGACAGGGGTAAGGTCCCAGTACTAACAGAGGAACAATAAGGACTCTAACATGTTTTCAAGAATGCATTGGTAAGGGCCACTAAATCCGACCTTCCTTGGTTCTCTTTGTGGTCTAAGGGAAAATTAGCATTTCTGCTGCTGTGTCGGTGATCACAACTATTCTGATCAGCAGGGTCCAGGGACTGCTGTGGGTTCTTGGGCAAGAGGGGTTTCTGCTGCTGCATCGGTGATCACAACTATTCTGATCAGCAGGGTCCAGGGACTGTTGCAGGTTCTTAGGCAAGAGGGGTAAACAAACAAACCAAAACCATGGGCAGTTTTTTCTTTCATATGGGAAACACTCTGGCATCAACAGGCTCAACCTTGAAATGCATCCTAAGCCATTGGGACCAATTTGACCCATAAACCCTGAAAAAGAAGCAACTCATTTTTTTCCGCACTACAACCTGGCCCCAATATTCTCTCTCTGGTGGGGAAAAATGGCCACCTGAGGGAAGTATAAATTACAATACTATTCTGCAGCTTGACCTTTTCTGTAAGAGGGACGGCAAATGGAGTGAAATACCTTATGTCCAAGCTTTCTTTTCATTGAAGGAGAATCTACAACTATGCAAAGCTTGCAATTTCCGTCCCACAGGAGGAACTTTCAGCTTACCCCCATATCCTAACTTCCCTATAGCTCCCCTTTCTATTAATGATAAACCTCCTCTAATCTCCCCCACCCAGAAGGAAGCAAGCAAAGAAATCTCCAAGGGACCACAAAAAGCCCCTGGCTATCGGTTATGTCCCCTTCAAGCTGTAGGGGGAGGGGAATTTGGCCCAACCTGGGTACATGTCCCCTTCTGCCTCTCTGATTTAAAGCAGATCAAGGTAGATCTGAGGAAGTTTTCAGATGATCCTGATAGGTATATAGATGTCCTACAGGGTCTAGGGCAAACCTTTGACCTCACTTGGAGAGATGTCATGCTATTGTTAGATCAAACCCTGGCCTTTAATGAAAAGAATGCAGCTTTAGCTGCATCCCGAGAGTTTGGAGATCTCTGGTATCTTAGTCAAGTAAATGATAGAATGACAGCTGAAGAAAGGGACTAATTCCCTACTGGTCAACATGCCATCTGCAGTGGGACCTTGACTCAGATCATGGGGAGTGGTGTCGCAAACATCTGTTGACCTGTGTTCTAGAAGGACTACGGAGAATTAGGGAAAAGCCCATGAATTATTCAATCATGTCTACCATAACTCAGGGAAAAGAAGAAAATCCTTCTGCCTTCCTTGAGCGGCTATGGAAGGACTTAGGAAAATATACTCTCCTGTCACCTGACTCACTTGAGGGTCAATTGATCCTAAAAGATAAGTTTATTACCCAATCAGCCGCTGATGTCAGGAGAAAGCTCTAAAAGTGAGCCCTGGGCCCTGAACAAAATCTGGAAGCATTATTAAACCTGCTGGCAACCTCAGTGTTCTATAATAGGACCAAGAGGAATAGTCCAAAAAGGAAAAGTGAGATCAGAGAAAGGCTGCAGCCTTAATCATGGCCCTTGGACACACAAACTTGGTGGTTCAGAGAGGATAGAAAATGGAGCAGGTCAATCACCCAGTAGGACTTGTTACCAGTGTGGTTTGCAAGAACACCTTAAAAAAGATTGTCCAACAAGAAACAAGCTGTCCACTATGCCAAGGCAATCACTGGAAGTCACACTGCCCCAGAGGACAAAGATTCTCTGGGCCAAAAGCCCCCAACCAGATGATCCAACAACAAGATTGAGAGTGCCTGGGACAAGCGCCAGCTTGTCATCACTCTCACTGAGCCCTGGGTACATTTAACCATTGAGGGCCAGGAAATTGACTTCCTCCTGGACACTGGTGCAGCTTTCTCAGTGTTAATCTCCTGTCCCAGACAGCTGTCCTCCAGGTCCGTTACCATCTGAGAAATCCTGGGACAGCCTGTAACTGGGTATTTCTCCCAGTTCCTCAGTTGTAATTGGGAGACTTTGCTCTTTTCACATGCTCTTCTTGTTATGCCTGAAAGTCCAACACCCTTATTAGGGAGGGACATATTAGCCAAAGCTGGAGCTATTATCTACATGAATATGGGGAACGAGTTACCCATTTGTTGTGCCCTGCTTGAGGATGGAGTCAACCCTGAAGTCTGGGCATTGGAAGGAACAAACTCAAGCTCCAGTCTTAAGCCTTCCCACAGGACAAAACTTCTCTTTATACGTCACAGAGAGAGCAGGAATAGCTCTTGGAGTCCTTACTCAGATTCATGCGACAACCCCACAACCAGTGGCATACCTAAGTAAGGAAACTGATACAGTAGCAAAACGCTGGCCTCACTGCTTACAGGTAGTTGCGGCGGTGGCCGTCTTAGTGTCAGAGGCTATCAAAATAATACAAGGAAAGGATCTCACTGTCTAGACTATTCATGATATAAATGGCATACTAGGGGCCAAAGGAAGTTTATGGCTATCAGACAACCACCTGCTTAGATACCAGGCACTACTCCTTGAGGGACCAGTGCTACGAATGCGCATGTGTGTGGCCCTCAACTCTACCAGTTTTCTCCTAGAGGATGGAGAACCAATCGAGCATGACTGCCAACAAATTATAGTCCAGACTTATGCCGCCCAAGAGGATCTTTTAGAAGTCCCCTTAGCTAATCCTGACCTTAACCTATATACTGATGGAAGTTCATTTGTAGAGAATGGGATGGAAAAGGCAGGTTATGCCATAGTTAGTGATGTAACAGTACTTGAAAGTAAGCCTCTTCCCCGAGGGACCAGTGCCCAGTTAGCAGAACTAGTGGCACTTACCCAAGCCTTAGAACTGGGAAAGGGAAAAATAATGAATGCGTATACAGACAGCAACTATGTTTATCTAATCCTACATGCCCATGCTGCAATATGGAAAGAAAGGGAGTTCCTAACCTCTTGGGGAACCCCCATTAAATACCACAAGGAAATCATGGAGTTATTGCACACAGTGCAAAAGCCCAAGGAGGTGGCAGTCTTACACTGCTGAAGCCATCAAAAAGGGGAAGGAGAGGAGAGAACAGCAGCATAAGCAGCTGGCAAAGGCAGGGAAAGACCAGCAGAAAGGAGAGAGGGAGAGGAAGAGACAGAGACAAAGAGGGAGTCAGAGAGAAGGAAAGAGAAAGTCAAAGAAAGAGAGAGAGAGACAGAAAGTCAAAGAGAAAGAGAGAAAGAGAGAGAAGTAGTAAAGAAAAAACAGTGTTCCCTATTCCTTTAAAAGTCAGGGTATATTTAAAACCTATAATTGATCATTGAAGGTCTTCTCCGTGACCCTATAACACTCCAATACCACCTTGTTGTCAGTGTAAACAAGGGCGTAGCCCAAAAGCACTGAGGCCACTGACAACCCATAGCCTTCCTATCAAAACTCCTTAACCTAGCAGGTTTCCTAACAGGGGATCTAAATCTTAATTAATTACCATACAAAGGTCCAACCTCTCCCAGGCAGAAAAAGACACAATGAGTATTCAGTAAGTGATAAGAGAACTCTTGTAGAAGCAGTTAGGAAAATTGCCTAATAATTGGTCTGCTCAAATGTGTGAGCGGTTTGCACTCAGCCAAACAGTACTTACAAAATCAGGAAGGAGCCATCTATACCAATTCTAAGTTAATATGAACTGAAAGAGGTTTTATTAATAGCAAAGAATAATTGAAATCCCAAACTTCCAAGGTTTTCAACAAAAGTAAAGTTTGCTAAAAGTTAACAGTGTAACATGTATTATCCTAACTTCTAATCTTGTGGAAATCAGACACTATCAGTGCCCCTCGAAGCTCAAGTCTGTCGGTGCAGGGCCATACAACTAATACCCTGACTTATAGGGTTAGGAATGGCTACTGCTACAAGAACTGGAATAGCAGGTTTATCTGCTTCATTATCCTACTACCACACACTCTCAAAGGATTTCTCAGACAGTTTGCAAGAAATAATGAAATCTATCCTTACTCTACAATCCCAAATAGACTGTTTGGCAGCAGTGACTCTCCAAAAGCACTGAGGCCTAGACCTCCTCACTGCTGAGAAAGGAGGACTTTGCACCTTTTTAGGGGAAGTCTGTTGTTTTTACACTAACCAGTAAGGGATAGTACGAGACACTACCCAGTGTTTACAGGAAAAGTCTCCTGAAATCAGACAACACCTTTCGAACACTTCTACCAACCTCTGGAGTTGGGTGACATGGCTTTTCCCCTTTCTAGGTCCCATGACAGCCATCTTGCTATTACTCGCCTTCGGGCACTGCATTTTTAACCTCCTTGTCAAATTTGTTTCCTCTAGGATCAAGACCATCAAGCTACAAATGGTCTTACAAATGGAACCCCAAATGAGCTTAACTAACCACTTCTACTGAGGATCCCTGGACTGACCCGCTGGCCCTTTGACTGGCCTAAAGAGTTCGCCTCTGGAGAACACTACAACTGCAGGGCCCCTTCTTCATCCCTATCCAGCAGGAAGTAGCTAGAATGGTCATCGACCAATTCCCAACAGCAGTTGGGGTCTCCTGTTTAGAGAGGGGATTGAGAGGTGAAGCCAGCTGGACTTCCTGGGTCAACTGGGGACTTGGAGAAGTTTTGTATATAGCTAAAGGATTGTAAATGCACCAATCAGCACTCTGTAAAAATGCACCAATCAGCACTCTGTGTCTAGCTAAAGGATTGTAAATGCACCAATCAGCACTCTGTAAAAATGCACCAATCAGCGCTCTGTGTCTAGCTAAATGATTGTAAATGCACTAATCAGCACTCTGTAAAAATGCACCAATCAGTGCTCTGTGTCTAGCTCAAGGATTATAAATGCACTAATCAGCACTCTGTAAAATGGACCAATCAGCACTCTGTAAAATGGACCAATCTGCAGGATGTGGGTGGGGACAAACAAGGGAATAAAAGCTGCAGCAGCAAACTGCTCAGGTCCCCTTTCATGCTATAGAAGCTTTGTTCTTTCACTCTTCACAATAAATCTTGCTGCTGTTCACTCTTTGGGTCTGTGCCACCTTTAAGAGCTGTAACACTCACGTTGAAGGTCCACGGCTTCATTCTTGAAGTCAGTAAGACCAAGAACCTACCAGAAGGACCCAACTCGGGATACATTACTACTTTTTAAAATGACCTCAAATATGGTGTGCATGGTTCTGTATATGAGGTATATTTCACAATAAAATGCAACATTTGTTAAGTGAATCTCCTGGTATGTAAATCTTGGCATATATCTGATTATTTCATTAGGCTAATTTCTTAGATGTTGAATAACTGGGTCAAAAGATGGTAACATTTTTAAGGCTCTTACTTGCCGAATTACCATCTAGAAAGATTGTACCCATTTCCCTTCCCACTAACAATGCATCAGAGCTCCTGGCCACATTACTTGGGAAAGTTGTCTACCCTTGCTCTTCCCATGTGCAGCTACCTCTCATTTACTCCTTAACCCACTGTATTCTGATTCTGGCTTCCAACCAAAATCTCTCTGTCTCTGTCTCTGTCTCTCTCTCTCTCCCACCCCCCACCCCCGCCGTGTGTGTGTGTGTGTGTGTGTGTGTGTGTGTGTGTGTGTGTTTTAGGCTATCAGTATCCTCCTATTTATGAAATTCGATGACCACTTTTTTCCTCCAGTGATTTAGGAGATACATTAGCCCTAAAGAGTTTTCCAGATGGCTAATATCATCTATCATGTATAGCTTTTAACTTTTTTTGTTCTTAGATCATAATCGGCTCTCAGTTCTTGGAGAATCTTCCTATGGCTTCCTAAAAATTACATCAATTCCTAAGGTAAAAAATATGTTTAAATAGTAGATAGAATTCTTCTCCTCTTTCATCATCATCATCATGGATAATCATCACTTACTCATTAGTCAGCTTCATGAATCTTGGCTACGTTCATTGACAGGCAATTTTTAAGTATGGTGGTAGCTTGTCTGCAAAGATGGGCCCCAGTGCACCAGGTCTCCTGATATTCACACTCTTGTATAGTTCCCTTACACCTGGAATCTAGTCTCGCTCTATAACTTGCTTTCATCAAAGGTATGTGGCAGAAGTGATGTGCCAGTTCTAGCAATATTCCTTGATAGGACCTGGCACCTTCTGCTTTTGTGCTGTTGGTAATTGTTGGTCACAATGTAAGAAGTTTAGTTACCCTTTTGGAGAAACCACATGGAGACACCGTGTGGAGAACTCATGTGGAGAGGGAGAGGTCTTGAGATTACGTAGAGAAAGAGAAGCCCATCCACCTTGCATCCAACTGTATCCAGATCTAGCCTTCTAGCCATCCCTACCAAAGCAGCAGACACATGAGTGAAGCCATTTTGAATGTTGTAGCCTAGCCACCACCTGACTGCAACTGCATCAGAAACTGCAAGAAAGACCAGCAGAAGAATCATCCAGCTGAAGCCAGCCAACTTAGAGAATTGTGAGAGTTGACAATAAATTGTTTTCAGCCACCGAGTTTCAAGGTGTTTTGTTACACAGGAATGGAGAATGGAAAAAATTCCCTTCAATATTGTCACTCATATTTAACTGTTGGGATATGGCAAAGATTTTGTTTGATCAGAAGTAAAGCTTGAGATTCTTATAGTCTGGGTTAAGTACATCTCTCTTCAGAAAAGGAAGGTGTTCTAGAAAACAATCATGAGGGGTTACATTATAGAAAGGGGTAACATTTGTACAAAAACCTGTAGGATGCAAGAGGCTCAGATATGTGAGCTGGAGAAAAGGCATCTCAGACACAGTGGAAAGACTCTGAGATGAGAAAAGCTTAGTGCACTCTGAGAATGGAGACAACTACTTATAGGAGCAAAGCCATGGAAGTAGGGGAGCCCGGCTGTATTTGTTCCACATGGTAAAGTCTAAGACTTAGATCCTCGATTCTTTTTTGAGATGAGTCAGTGACAGTAATCTCTTTACTTCCACTGGGAATGGAAAAAGATGGGAGTGTCTGAAGAGTTTAAGTAACATGATGAAGGATATAGATTATAAAAACAATGGTCAAGTAAACCTACTTCTGAACTGGCTTCTACCCCATACCAATAGCATGTCCTCAATAGACACCTTCTCACTTATATCAGTTGGGGTAAAGTACAATAAATAAAAACTTCTACAGGTATTTCAATCATTAAGGTATTTGATGCAGGGAGTTGGGAGCTTACAGAATCAATGGAAGCAACCATAATGTTCCTTAGAAGGTGAATGGATAAATAAACTACAATACATGCAGACAATGAAATATTACTCAATCCTAAAAAGAAATAAACTATTGGCTGAGTGTAGTGGCTTAGGCCTGTAATCACAGCACTTTGGGAGGCCAAGCTGGGTGAACCACTCACACTCAGGAGTTTGAGACCAGCCTGAGCAGTGTGGTGAAACCCCATCTCTACCAAAAATACAAAAAATTATCCAGGTGTGGTGGCATGCACCTGTGGTCCCGGCTGCTTGGGAGGCTGAGGTGGGAGGATTGCTTGAACCTGGCAGGCAGAGGCTGCAGTGAGCCGAGATCACACCACTGCACTTCAGCCTAGGTGACAGAGTGAAACCCCCATCTCAGAAAAAAAAAAAAAAAAGGAAACTAAATATCAAGTCATGAAAAGACATGGAGTAAGCTTAAATACTTAAATGTATATTATTAAGAAAAAAGCCAGTCTGGAAAGACTGTATATTATAGATCCCAACTATATGACATTTTTTGAAAAGGCAGAGCTATGGCGACAGTGAAAAGATCAGTGGTTGCCAGGAGTCGGGGTTAAGGGGAGATGAGGAATGAAGGCACAGAGGATCGTTAGGGCAATGACACCATTCTATATGATACCATAATGGTGAATATGTGTCATTTTGTATTTACCCAAACCTACCGAATGTACAACACTAAGAGTGAACTCTCATGTAAACTAGGAACTTTGGGTGATCATGAAGTATCAGTGTAGGTTTAACTATAAAAAATGTACCATTCTGGTAGGGGATATTGGTTGTGGAAGAGGCTGTGCCTGTGTCGGGGGGAAAGAGTATATGATAAATCTTTGCACTTTACAATCAGTTTTGCTTTGAACCTAAAAACTGCTCTAGAAAAATAAAGTCTATTAAAAAACGAAACAAAGCAAAAATCAGGCATCAGCTGGGCCTTCAGAAATGACTCCCAAAACAACTCGCTGAGCTGGCTCATCAGGGTGTGTCCCCTCTGCCACTGCTAGGAAGGTGAGGAATCAGGAAACCACTGCTGGAAAGATCAAGCCCCAGAACACATCACTGTAGCTATGAGATTCAGAGATCGGGAAGCTGTCAGCCCCAAAACTCAAAATCTGTACAACTCTTGAAGTTGGAGACAACACTCTGGAATGCTGCTGCATAAAAACCCAAAGTTTCCGCGGCCTATGTTGCCAGAAAAAAACATCTAAAATCAGCAGGAGGGTGGCCTCTGCCTTATTTTTGCCTTTCACATCTCCCAACAAAGCATGTAAGGGGCAGAACTTAATTTGCATGCAGAATTACGACGGCAAAGGACCCTAGAAAATGTAGCATTAGCTTTCCAACTTCTGCAGTGAGGGAAAGCACAACAGAAGGAGGAATTGATGTCCAGTGCCCTTCGGCTACACCCTTCATCGACCTGACTATCCACACTCCAGCCCCTGGAGTGCATGGGGGTGAAGCTGCACTACTGAGGCTTTTATCACTACCATGTTTTCTGTCCACAAAAATCAAGAGACTTCTCAAAAGGTGAAGACAGAAACCTTCTCCCGTCTCTGGTTAAATGTACCTTGTCAGGCCAGTTCTCTCACTCTCTCCCTCAAACTTCCTTCCCTTTCTCCTTCCGTCAGGACTGCATCACAGTCCAATGGTTTTCCAAGCCTTCTCCAGTCCCTTCTTATTTTCTTTCCCAGGCATGTCTCCTGATAAAATCCTTGCACATTGAACTCTATTTTGGTTATTTTGGTGTCTGCTCCTCGGGAAACCTGAACTAATACACGTACCTTGTTCATTTCAGGCTTAAATCTTTGCTCTCTGCTCCTGCCTTTGCGCCCTCCTGCAATATCCTGCAACATTCTCTCCACCTATTCAATCCTATCCATGTTTTGGGCCCCATACTAATCCTACCTCTTCCATGAAGTCTTCCTTGAGAACCAATGTTTACATAGGCCGTGGACCAAATTTCCTCTTCCTGCCAGCCTCAGCTGTTTTCATAGGTCTTCTCTTGTCTTCTCTTTCAAGGATGTTGAGCATATATTTAGC
This sequence comes from Macaca nemestrina, assembly GCF_043159975.1. NCBI lineage: Eukaryota > Metazoa > Chordata > Mammalia > Primates > Cercopithecidae > Macaca > Macaca nemestrina. The sequence continues at coordinate 99,174,544 of NC_092130.1, read as the reverse complement.
TCCCCTAACATGTGAGGGCAAGGAGTAGGTTATACATTTCCTTAGTAACTTCCAAAGTGCTTTTCAATGGAAGAGAGGAGAGAATACGGTAGTTCTATTAAAATCTTTATTAAAATGATTAAATATATTGTAATTTCAGAAATGAAAATTCTAGCAACAAATAGAAGCTCTTTTCTACCCAGTAAACTAGCTAAGATCTTTAAAGGCACTGGACAATGAGTCCCCCTCATTAACCTTCAGTGAATATGTAATGACCTGAAGCCAATTCAAAAATATATAGCAGAAGCCTAAAAATGTACCTTTTCTTGACTCAACTATTTTATTTCTAGGACTATATCCCAAAGAAGGCTTTAAGTTACAAAGACTGTCATATCAGGATAGCAGAGGTAGAGCTAGAAGCAGGTACTTTTTATGGATGGGCATCTACATCAAGGAAACAGACCCACAGGAGAAGAGTCACCCACAAATAAGCTGCTGCTGCTGCTGCTGCTACTGCTCTTCCTCCCTTCCCTCCTCCTCCTTCTCTTTCTCCTTCTCCTCTATAATTAAGCTGTAATTTCCCTTCCATTCATTCCTAGACCCACTGGGGAGAAACAGAGACAACCCCTAGTCAAAGAGGAGAGCTAAGGGATTTAGTATTTTCCCACTCCAGGCAACACTCTGGGTGCAGATGGTAGAGAATGGTGGGATGGGATAGTTATGATCACCTGTAGGTCCTTAAAGAAGTGGAGTCCTTCCTCATCAGGTCAGGGGAGGAACCGGACCTTATTGTTGTCAGCAGCACAGACTGAGTGCCTGTCCCCAGTGCTGCCCTAAAGCATAGCCACTGGGCCCCCTCTTTTGTGGAGTCAGGCATTCAGAGGCCAGGCTGCCTAGGCACAAGCACCCACTAAAGCTTCAAAAGTTATATGGCTAAATGCTAACCACACTCTTATGTTTTAAACCCAGCATGGGTATCTTAAATAAAACTGCTGTATTTTCATTAATCTCTATCAGAAAATTTTATATTTAAAGTCTGCTGTCTCCAGTACTTTAGAAGACAGTATGGTGACCAAAGAAAACAGTCTTATTAACAAATGGCATGTATGCGGGGCTTCAGGCCCCTAAAAAGGGATTATCCTGGCAATCCCTTACTAAGACATTGAGCATATTTGCTCAAACATGGGTCTTGTAAGATGTAATAAGAATTCATTTGTTATTTATTTATTTATTCACCCATTTGACAAGTACTTGACAAGTGCCCTCTGTGTACCAGGCACTATTCTAAGCACTCAAGTGAATAAGACAACTTCCTACTCTCAGCAGATGCAGAGACAGACAATAAGCTAAACAATAAATAATCTCATCTTGTTGAATAGTAAGTACTATAAAGAAAGTAAGACTAGCATAATCTAATAGCAAGTGACTATGGAGTAACATGACATATATGAATCAGGGACTCAGAATCCCTCTACAGAGGAAATATTTGGTGAGAAGGAGCCAGGCATAGACAGGGCTGGGGAAGAATGGTCAAGCAAAAGCTTGAGAAGTTTCTTTACTTCTTCCTTATACTTGTTGGTATTTTATGACATCTAATTATTAAGCATGTATTACTTTCCTAAGAAGGAAAAAAATATAATAAAAAACAAACAGAAGAAAAAAATTGCTGAATTAAATCCCTGGGATAATTTTTTTAAGAGATCAATTCTGGCCCGGCTTGGTGGCTCACACCTGTAATACCAGCACTCTGGGAGGCTGAGGCAAGCAGATAACCTGAGGTCAGGAGTTTGAGACCAGCCTGGCCAACATGGCCAAACCCTGTCTCTGCTAAAAATACAAAACTTAGCAGGGCTTGGTGGCAGGTACCTGTAATCCCAGCTACTTGGGAGGCTGAGGCAGGAGAATCACTTGAACCCGAGAAGGGGAGGTTGTAGTGAGCTGAGGCTACCCCACTGCACTCTAGCGTGGGTGACAGAGCAAGACTCCGTCTCAAAAAAAAAAAAAAAAAAGAGATAAATTCTCATTTCTTGTGAGGCAGGGTTCTGTCTGAGATTAGGTGGGCTCTAAACATCATTGATATCAAATGAGATGGTGAGTGCTTGTCCTCAAACTTTGGCTTGGCCTTGCTTTTTCTCACCCCAAGGAACAAAGTGCTCTTCCTTCTCACATGACATAGTGCCACAATGTTCTATTTTAGTCAATATATAGCACGAGTCTATACATTTTCTCCCAAATCATCAGGGTTCTCTCTAAATAGCATCTTACCAGTCAGAAAGCCTTTCTTCTGATCCCTGAAAAGAAAGCACTTTTTCACAGAGAAAAAGTCACACATTCAGAAGGTAACAGCTCATAGCTTCACTACTCCCTTTGCAAGGCCCGTGGCACAGGTTGCTGATCCTTGGGATACGGGGCACTCAGTGGTGGGAATTAGGACACTTGTGCCCAGCTGGTGGATGGCATGGTCTTAGTAGGCTGGGATGGGCTGGGTGTCTTGGGGATGTCCTGCCAGAACCAGTCAGGAGGGAAACCAAAGGTGGGCTGGCAGTTTATTCACTATAGAGTTTCTCACGAGACATTGACTAGGATGTACCCATCTGTGAGATTCTAAACTTACCCTGCGTTGAAAACCAGAGGTCAATTTGGTTACATAACTGTGAAAGCAGTGGGGAAAAAATTGTTGGCTTATCCCTACTGAAAACACACAATAGAATTGTTCTGTGCAAACCCAGCCTGGCTATGATATAACCCAAAAGTCTCTCCACCTAGTTTGAGGGTTTTAGTAAAGGGTACTCTAGTTGCTTGGACACAGATTTACTAAAGTGGGTGCTCTCATCTTCCAGATTGAACTTTGGCCCTTTCCATTCCTTATCCGTCTCTGCAGGAGCTTCCAGAGGGAGAGCTGACAGCTGATGTGTCATCAGAGCTGCTGGTCTCCTCTCAGTGGTCTCTGGCTTCTGCTCCTGCCCACTCCCTCTCTGGCTCTGGATGCACCTAGGGTTAGCGCCAGGGCAGAAGCTCCGTAGGCTCCCTTCCGCACTGCTCCTACGAGGCATTTTCTCACAGTTCCTGACAGCATATCTCCACTGCTTACCTTCCTGACTGGTTCTGGCTCTTTCAGAGGAAGTCCTTTCGGAGTAAGAGCTGGAGCTCCCAGACACATTCCCCTCTGTCCTGCTCTCCTTCTGGAACCCCTGGACCATGCAAGGGGAAGCTCGAGTGGGGAGTGTCTGGCTGCAATCTCACAGCACTTGCTGCCTTATGGTGCTCTTCGAGACTCCCCTTCATTCGTGGTGGCTTTTCTCTTAGCAGTATCTTTCCCCTCTCTGCTAACTGACTTCCCCTAGACAATCGCTCAGGCCATCACACATGTAGGTACAGGTCTGAACCTCAATTCTGGACATGGCTAAAATTCTTTCCCATAAAATGACACCCAGCCTATTTGGGGATGTTGCAGGGTTTCTGTTTGAAAGAGGCCATGTCTAGGCCTGCTCTTAGAACGCCTGTGAATGGCCATAAATTATAAACTCCTTGGCTCCAACAGTTCAAGCACAGCTAAAGGGAAGGTTGCTCCAGTGCTGGCACAGCAAGAATTTCAAGACCCAGACACCAGATACTGGGCTTGAGTGATGTACCAAGCCTGATATCTGGTACTTGGGTACCAGGCGGTACATGGTCCTGCAGGGATGGGCAGGCACCATTCTAGGTTTTTCTGGCCTGTACAACAAGGTCCTGCCGTATGAGCTATCAAGAATACTCATTAGTGCCCCATAAATATAAGTACCTACAATGTATCCACATAAAATAAAAACTAAAAGAAATTTTAAAAATAGAAAAATTATAATAATTTTAAAAGGACATTTCATTTGTGGCATGCTTCTAAAGATCACATTTCACCTCTCTCCGCCCTTGTCTTGTTTATAGCTTCCAATTGCTTATTTACTGCTTCAAGAGGTAACCAAATTATGAGCAACCTTGAAGTGAAACCAAATGGTCCTTCTCACCCATACTTAAGCCAGACAACACTCCGCAGGCTGGCCTAGCACAAGGCTCAGTGTCCCCAACTTTGTCAGATCAGAGCAGCACTTCTACTCCAACTAATGTACTCTTCCCCATCCATGCTTCCTTAATCTGAAACTCCTATACTGGAGGCCCCAGAAGGGTTCATGGGACCCAAATGGCAACACAGGAGCAACTTCACTTATTTAAGTTGGTGCATGAAATTTTAAGTTCTATTTTATGTCTATGCATATGCATACCGAGTTATGACATAAAATGTTTCTCTGGAGCCAAGGTCAAAAACTTCTGAAAGCCACTGATATAGAGGCTGAGCTCAAAAAATAATCTTCATCTTCTGTATGTCAGCCTTTCCTATTCTTAGTGAGAATAGGTAGTGGGTGTATTAGTCCGTTCTCACACTGCTATGAAGAAATACCTGAGACTGGGTATTTATAAAGAAAAGAGGTTTAATTGGCTCACGCCTCTGCAGGCTGTACGGGAAGCATAGTGGCTTCTGCTTCGGGGGAGGCCTCAGGAAGCTTCCAATCATGGCAGAAGGCAAAGGGGGAGCGAGACATCTCACAAGGAGGGAGCAGAAACAAGAGAGAGCGAGGGGAGGTGCTGCACACTTTTAAACAACCAGAGCTCATGAGAACTCACTCACTATCAGGAGAACAGCATCAAACGGATGCCGCTAAACCATTCATGAGACATCCACCCCCATGATCCAACCACCTCCCACCAGGTCCCACTTCCAACACTGGGAACTATAATTTGACATGAGATTGGGTGGGTGGGGACACAGATCCAGACCTTATCCTTGGGTATGCAGGTTTAGAGACCAAAGCTCAGAGAAGCTAGCAGAGGACAGGACAAAGGGGCATTGGCAGTAAAAAAATAATAATAATTTTGAGGGTTTTGAGGAGAAATGTGTCTTATGGGAGTGTTTTGAGTAAAAATATCACACTCTTCATCTGCCTTCTTAAAAGCCTTTTCCGGCCAGGCCCGGTGGCTCAACCTGTAATCCTAGCACTTTGGGAGGCCGAGGCAGGTGGATGACCTGAGGTCAGGAGTTTGAGAGCAGCCTGGCCAACATGGTGAAACTCCTGTCTCCACTAAAAATACAAAAATTAGCGGGGCATGGTGGCGGGCACCTGTGATCCCAGCTACTTGGGAGGCTGAGGCAGGAGAATCGCTTGAACCTGGAAGGCGGAGGTTGCAGTGAGCCGAGGTCGCGCTACTGCACTCTAACGTGGGCGACAGAGCAAGACTCTGTCTCAAACAGAAAGTCTTTTCCAATTAAATCTGCACTGCTCACCCGTGCCTCATGTGAGTGGATCCTTTATAGTACGTACAAAGCGGTGCTTACGCCAGACCATCTTGATCTTCAAAATAAGCCAGTGAGGTTATCCGGATGGCTATTATTTCCCCAACTTCCCAGATAAGGAAGTGCAAGCCAAGGCACGTATGGCTTGCTGAGGGTCACACCACTTACAGTAAGTGGCAGAGCTGTCCGCAAGCCCAGATATCCTGACCCCAAGACTGAAGTTACCACGGCTCAAGTCAAGCAAGAAGTCTCATTATCAAGACTGGGCCTTTGCTTATTTGTTGAAAACTCAACAGTTTTCTTAGGCCTACAACTCAAATCAATTCTTATGTATAGATCTGCATTTTTTCCTGACACCCTGAATAACAGTTTCCCTCCGTCCTATAATATCTAATAGAACAATAAAAATGATGCCTCATATGTTCTTGTGTATTTCTAGTTCAGGTTATTTTGCTTTATTTTATATAATATTTTAAGCCACTCTACATATACATGGATAGATCAGTTTTTAAACCTTTTCTTCTGCTTGAAAACAATTTGTAGAGAATTTTCATGTATATAATCTCAACTGATTATCAAAGCAAATATTTAAAGCAGATTTCTTTACCCATGTTTGAAACTGAATCTTAGGGAGGAAACTGAGTCGCAAGGAAGTTAAATTGGCATGCTCAGGGTCACAACTACCTAATTTGTAGCAAAGGTAGAACTAGAACCTTACTTCTGATTCTCCCTTCAACGTTCTTCCACTGGACCAAACTAGAGCATAATATATGAGTTTAAATATCCGGGTTTGATTCTCAGTCCTGCTTTCATTTTCCACACTGGCTAAAATGGAACTAATGAAGAAGGCAGAGTGTTACGTTGAGAAAAAAAAAAGATATTGTAGGACAGCAAAGAAAACCTAGGTTCTCCCAAGGAGCCAGGACCACTGTCACTCAGGTGAATTCCATAAATGCATGTAAAAGCAGGGAGGAGGAGAGATGGCTATCTGAGCTTCCTTTTGCTCTCCTGTCCCTGGAGGTATTCCCTCTCACCATTTTATTCCACAGAGCTTCAGGAGGCTGGAGACTGCACACTGCCAGGATAGAAATTTAACAAAAGCTGGTGGAAGCCTCCCTATACCTGAGGGTGCTTTCTAGGTTACATGGCCTTTCTCCCGTATTGATAAGATTTGTACCCCATCCAGGTCAGCAGCAGCTCTCTAGGATGGAAACAGTGAGGAAAGTTGTGCTGAATGGAGAGCTGGCTTTTAGGATATGCAGCCATATCAACTGGAACGCTACTGGGTACAATGATTCCTAAAGGAATTACTTTCAACTCTGCAATACTTAATCTGAAATAAATGGCAGGGAATTGGCTTTATTTTTGAATTAAAATTGCAGCTTTTAATTCAACTGAAATTGTGCTGGAAGCCTCAAATAAGCACCAGATATTATAATCGACTGACCTACAACCCCAGGTTCTGAAAAAAACAAATTTGAATAATTCAGAATAAAATATTATAGGTTTACTTGTAAAGAAGGCATGACTTGATGAAATACTCAGTCCTTCATAGATGAAAAGGAGACTCACAGCTTCTTAGCAGCAGGACATGCAGGCCAAGCTTTTATTCTACTCCTGAGAGTTATTCATGCAAGGAACCACACAGAGAGTTTCCCTTTGATCAATAGGATGGATTTGTAAGATGTCTGACGGAGGTTGGGTTGTGGCCAAGGGACAGAACTTTTCTGTGCAAAACACTTGTGCATGCAGAGACTGAATATATGACTTAACTTGGAAATACAAAATGAGGATGAATGTTTTCTAAGGTGTGAATTTACATTTTACTTATGATTCTGTTTTGATGCTAAATTAAATCAGTAATTACAGTTTCACATCCTCACACAGCTATATATATAGAAAAAAAATTCTTGGTCCACCTTCCATGGAATCCCCCGGACAAAAGTCTGGAATCTTTGGTTTTTTTTTTTTTTTATGGGGAAGGGAATGCTATAAGGCATGTGCACAGCAAAAGCAAACCATTTAAACATGTCTTGGGTTGTGCAATGGGATTTAGCAGCATTGCAGTTAAATAATATATTCTGTGAATTTGCCCAAAACCATCCTCCACACTGTCTTGTATACTTGCCAGCACACAAAGTGAAGGGACTCTCCACTGCGACAATGGTGTCATCTCTATCTTCAGCCATCACTTTATTCAGTTTTCCAACAAATACATTTTAAATACAACTGTGGGCCAGGTATTAGGATAGGTAGGTAGGGGTAGAGAAGAGAGCAATAAAAGGCACAATCCTTGCCTTTTTGGATTTTAGAGTCATGTCTTGTTTTTTTATAAGGGTTTTGCTTTTTTTCTGAATATGAAAATAATAAATGATCCTTGCAGAAAAACTGAATATTATTTTCTAATATTAATCCTGCTCTAAATGTGCTACATACTCTGTACACACGATCTTATTTAATCCTTATAATAACCCTATAAAGAACATAATACTACTATCTGCACTTTACAGATGAATGCTACTGTGCCCATTTTACAGATGAAAAAACTGAGACTCAGTAAAAGCATGAGACTCAAGATGTAGAACATGATCTGACTTTAGAACCTAAGTTCTTAAACATTTAGCTTTATGACAGTGATCTCCAAAATGGGGCATTCTTTCTAGGAGGGGTATAAAATAATCTCTAGGATACAAGGGGAAAGGTTAGAAAATCTCTATAGATTTATGCTTATATTTAATATATGGGTTGACAGTGACAATCACACTATGTGCATATTTCAGCTGATGATAGCTAAGAAAAAAATGTGGGATGGGGTCCTCAGGAAAGAATGTTAGTTGGAAGTTATACAAAGCAGAGCTATTAGTCAACTTCCCAGTTAGATGATTTTCAGTGCATTGACGCTTTTGTATGCTCCTGTTGAGTTATGAATGAATTGCTTAGTTTTAACTAAATTAACCCCTCAAAACAGACAAATAGTTAAAAATATTTGTGAATACACCTTAAAGATAACATTCATCACTCAAGCACATGTGAATAGTCAAAAATGGCAGAGCTGACACTTCTACAACTAAAAAAAGCTCTTTATCAAGAGAAAATACGGCTATCTTATTGAATTTGGCATTTAATTACGTTGTTCTCACTAAAATCATTTTAATAATAATTTTATTGAAAACAAAAATGTTTTCTGTATTGTTAATAAAGAAAACTTATATTTACTTTAAATTATTGTTTATTTCATATTTGGCTTATCCTTTAATTTATTATGCATGTGTGTTATAATATGCATATTATATTAGTGCATGTAATTTATGAGTGAATACATATATATAGGGGTGTATACTCAAAACTTTATGTAAAGTAGAAAATTTCAAAGGGGGAAAATAAATCAATTCTTAAAATACTGGGATACATATGTTTGTAGATCTATCCATCTGAGCAAATTGTTTATTTCTGTAGAATACTACTACTAAGCAGAGAGGTAATTGAGTCAAAGGGCATCAACATTTTTGAAACTTAAGAAATGCATCCAGGTTGCTCTGCAGAAAGCATTGTACTGATTTGCACTCCCCAGGTGAAACAGGAAAAACTCTTTTTTATTGTGACCTTATTCAATTTGAGTATTATCAATTTTTATAATCATGAATTTTATAGGATAAAATGACAATTTTCTTTCAAGATTCATTTTCTTGGGTATGACTTAATAATCCCCATCAATTCCAATGACTGTTGAGTGTTTTCACCTCTTATAGGTTTATACAGGGTGTTTTAACCAGTGCATTTGGGCATTGACTGGGAGGGTATTTATTTTTTCGAACTAGACATGAGTGTGATCCAAGAAAAAATTATGAGAGAAACCAAAAACTGTCTTTTTCCTTTTTGTGATTGAGCATATATATTTCTCAAAGCATAGGGGGGAAATGAGTATTAAACAACATTAAAATATAATTATAGTATTTACATATGCAAAAGAATGAAGTTGGTTGGGTCTCTTCCTTCCACCACACACAAAAATTAACTCAAAATGGATCATAGATCTAAATGTAAGAGCTAAAACTATAAAACTCTTAGAAGACAACCTAGAAGTAAACCTTTGTGACCTTGCATTAGGCAAAGCCTTTTTAGATGGGACACCAAAAGTACGAGTGTCAAAAGAAAGCCTAGGTAATTGGACTTCATTGAAACTAAAAACTTTTGTGCTTCAAAGAACACCACCAAGAAAGTGCAAAATACACGGTGACACCTTCCTGTACTGTAGTCCCAGCTACTCGGAGGCTGAGGTGGGAGGATTTCTTGAGCCTAGGAGTTCAAATCTAGCTTGGGCAACATAGTGAGACCTTGTCTTTTTTTTTTTTTTTTTGAGACAGAGTTTTGCTCTTATTGCCCAAGCTGGAGTGCAATGGCACGATCTTGGCTCACTGCAACCTCTGCCTCCTGGGTTCGAGCGATTCTCATGCCTCAGCCTCCCGAGTAGCTGGGATTAAAGGCATGTGCCACCACACCCGGGCTAATTTTGAATTTTTAGCAGAGACAGGGTTTCACCAAGTTGGTCAGGCTGGTCTCGAGCTCCTGACCTCAGGTGATCCACTTGCCTCTGCCTCCCAAAGTGCTGGGATTATAGGCATGAGCCACCAAGCCCAGCAGAGACCTTGTCTTAAATAATAATAATAATAATAATTAAATTTTAAAAAGAAAGTGAAAAACAACTCACAAAAGGGGAGAAAATATTTGCAAGTCATATAGCTTTTTTTCCTGTAAATATTATAGAGATGGAGTCTTGCTATGTTGCCTAGGGTGATCTCAAACTCCTGGCCTCAAGTAATCCTCCCAACTTGGCCTCTCAAAGTAATGGTATTAGAGGTGGGAGTCACTGTGCCCAAACTGCAAATCGTATATCTGATAACAGAAGCTTGTGTCTGGGATTTATGAAGGACTCCTATAACTCAATAACAAAAAGACAAATAAATCAATTCAAAAATGGGCAAAGAATCTGAATTAAACATTTCTCCAAGGAAGATAAACAAATAACCAATAAGCATGTTAAAAAATGCTCAATATCATTAGTCATTAGGGGAATACAAATCAAAACCACATTCAAATACCATTTCATACCTACTAGGATGGCTATAATAAAAAAATCAGATTAAAAACAAGGATTAGTAAGGATGTAGAGAAATTGAAATGTTTATATGTAATATCAATATGAATGTAAAATCATATAGTCACTTTGTAAAGAATCTGGCAGTTTCACAAAATGTTAAATATAAAGTTGCCATGTAACCTGGCAATCCACTTCTAGGTATATACCCAAGCGAAGAGAAAACTTACACCCACACAAAAATTTGTACATGAATATTCATATCATCATTATTCATAATAGCCAAAAAGTGGAAACAACCCAAATCTCCCTCAACTGATGAATGGATAAATGAACCATAGTATATCCATATAATAAAATATTGTTAATAACAATGAATGAAGTACTGACACATGCTACAACATGGATGAAACTTTAAAACTACATTAAGTGAAAGAAGATGGTCACAAAAGACCACATATTATATGATTCCATTTATATGAAATGTCCTGAATAAGCAAATTCATAGAGACAGAAAATAAATTAGTGTTTAACTAACATTGGGGGTATAGTGGTGGGGGACGGTGGGATAGGAAGAGTGACTGCAAATAGAGATGCAGTTTCTTTTTTGGTAATGAAAATGTTCTAAAATCGATCGTGGTGATGGATATAAAACTCTGAATATACTAAAAACTCTGGAATTATATACTCTAAATTGGTGAATTGTAGAGTATGTGAATTATATTTCAATAAAGTTATTAAAATATATTGCAATAAGATTAAGAATGTTTGCTTTGTAGACATTGTCTGCTTTGTAGTCTACTATTGTTTTTTTGTTTGTTTTTTTTTTTTTTCTTTTTTTTTTTGAGACGGAGTCTCGCTCTGTCCCCCAGGCTGGAGTGCAGTGGCCGGATCTCAGCTCACTGCAAGCTCCGCCTCCCGGGTTTACGCCATTCTCCTGCCTCAGCCTCCCGAGTAGCTGGGACTACAGGCGTCCGCCACCTCGCCTGGCTAGTTTTTTGTATTTTTTAGTAGAGATGGGGTTTCACCGTGTTAGCCAGGATGGTCTCGATCTCCTGACCTCGTGATCCGCCCGTCTCGGCCTCCCAAAGTGCTGGGATTACAGGCTTGAGCCACCGCGCCCGGCCTGTCTACTATTGTTAATACTTGGTTTTTTGTTTGAGAAAAGTATGTGCTATACTTAGAAGCATCTTTTTGATTTATGATGTTCTGCCTCTGCCAATTATAAAGTGCTATTATTAATAAAAATTAATTACATTGCCTACTTTGAGTAGCTGCCATTAGACAGTGCTTGTGATTGAATGGGACTTAATCCCTTTCTCTGTGTGAAACATAACTTTCTGAGCCAAGTAAGCTTTTTCTTACTCAGAGTAAGGAGGCATAGACATATTCAATTTTAGTAAAATAATCTTACAGACTATCTGTGGGGACCTTTTTGATGTGAAATTAAATTGTGGCACAGACAGAGATTTTATTACATTTACATGGACCCATAAAATAACTTTTATGGTTCCCAGTGGTGCAAATCCTCCTTAATTTTGTTAATTATTTTCCCCCAGTTATCCTTAGCCATGTCTGCTAATTCAGTATTGATCTTGATACTAAGATATGTTATGGTCTTAGAAATTCACTTGAGTCCCTGCTGAATGAAAAGAACTAGGGAAGTAGATCGTACCCAAGGTAATGTTTTGGATAGATTCCAATTAATATTATAGCTGAGGATAACAATGTCCTTCCACCCAATGTTCAGATTTGCTGTTCAGAGCTAGGCTCATAACCGTAAGCAGGGTGTTAGAGTGTGTCGCAGAGAAATCTGAGAAGGAGGTGACTTTTGGTTTAACTTCTATATTTTGTTATGCCCATTGCTCTCATGTTACAGACACCCTATCACCACCACTGCAAGGTCTTCAGGCTGCGCCTGGAAAATGATCTGTTATTCTGACTGTTTCTACTCTTTTCTGTATTACTCCTTCCCAGTTAACCTATTCACACTTTAATTGCAATTTTCTGAAGAAAATTTCTTAAGTCAGTTGTTCTTAACTGCAATATTCAGCAAGTAATTTGTTACTACTGATAGTTCTATTACTGATGTTTTTAAATGATTTGCTTTAAAAAAAAAATAAACGAGAACATGCTCAAGGTTATCCTCTCATTCTCAGTTACCTTTGGATAAGCTTTTGAGGGAAGGAGGGAAGGTGCAGTTACCAGTACACACCGGGAATTGGATATAATCCTCAGTCCAGAGCGAGTGACTATTGCTAACGGACTTTGCTAATTGGTTCATTTTACTTTACCAAACATTTGTTGAATGCCTACTACGTACAAAGCATTAATCTGAAATTAGTTGCTTTTTCAAACTAAAACTTCTATGTACCTTCAATTTCTGGGTCATCCAATTAATTTCAGCATGTTAAAGGACTTTCTGTTTTATGATACATAATTACATAACGTAGGCCTCTTGTGAATCTTAATTCTTTCATTAACTTACCTCATTTAACTTATTAGGTACCCATTTATAGCTTTGTAAAATGCACTGTACTTAAAAGTAATAACTGCAGCACTTTGAAATCTTTTAGAATTCATTCTTTTCATTAAAATCAGACTAATTTCCTCTTCCTCCTGTCTATTATTTTGAAATATTGAGGTTGTGCTACTTAGGTTCTTTTGTCTTATTTCTTTTTATATTGTATTACCAGTTCCCAAAGGGCATCCAGTGGTGTAACTTGGAACACACGCTCAATTCACAGTCGCAGACACTGGTTGATGGTGGTAACAATTAACCTGCTTTACATTCCCTCCTCTCCCTCCAATACAAGAATAATTAAGTGGTGTATGTGTGACAAAGAGAGAGAGATAGAAGGATGAGATGGAGATGCGGTGCTCTAACAGAAGCAAGACGTAGGGTAATTTTTGGAGTCAGCAAAATTGCCTAGACTCCCCACTAGGTTCACTCTTTTCCCTCCTAAGTGATACCCTCCGGTGCCTCACTGCAGTCACCTGTGGCTCCCTTCCTTTATCCTCCTATTAAATTGCTCTCTAATCATACATTTATATGAAATTATATAAACGAACACTTTTTAAGTTAATTTACATATTTATGTTGAATATGTAATTATTTTTTATCTCTTGATGCTTAGTAAACCACTCCAAAACTTACTAGTTTAAAACAACAATGTATTATTTTTTACAGTTCTGCAATCTGAGACAGGCTCAGCAGGATGGTTCTTCTCCTCCATGTGGTGGCAGCTGGGGCTGAAATGTCTGAGATGGCTTCTTTACTTGCCCATTGGGTGCCTCAACAGGGATGGTTACAACAGCTTGGGGCTGGCTGGGCATCTCTCCCTCCATTTGGCCTTTCTATGTGACTAGATTGGCTTCCTCATAGTACAGTGTTCTTAGGGCAATTTAACTTCTTACCTGAAGGTTGAGGTTAGCTGGCTTCTAATGGAAAGGGTGGGAGAAGGAGAAGCTGCCATTTCTCCCAAAGGCTAGGGGTAGACCTACCTCATGGACACTTCCCTACCAACGTATGTCACAAAATCAGCCTGGAGTCGGAAGGAGGAGAAAGAGACTCCATCTGTTGATATGAAGATTGGCATACATATATAGGGGGAAAAGGAACTGGGAACAGCTACCTTGCATATGGAAAAAAATTCAAACAGTACTAAAGGGTACACAGTGTAAATAAGTCTCTTTGACAACTCTGTCCCCAAGACACTCCAGTAAAACGGTTGTTACCCTTTTTGCCTTTTTTCCCAGAGATATTCAATATATAAACAAACATATGCTTTATATATATGCTGTTAAATATATGTCTTACATTGATAGTGTGTATAATACAGTTTTATTCCAAGGTTGCCTACTCTATAGGGTCCATGCTTTGCTTTTCTCATTTAATCATACAAACGGAGGTAATTCTACTCTTTGTAATGGCTACACATATTCCTTTGGCAGATATTTAGCCATTTCTGATCTCTTGTTAATATAATATCAACACTGCTTCAATGAATATCACTGTGTGGAGTTTAAAAATATAACTTTGCCAGTAAGAAAAATTCCTGTAAGAATTGCTGAGTCAAATAATATATACATGTATGATGTTATTAGGTCAATAAAGGTACCATGGGGAGGGACATCTAACTCAGTCTTTCTCCACTGGGGAGGGGACAGCAAGCTTTGCCTACCACACATGCCCTCTCCTCGCCTCTGGTCCCACTGCCAGCAGCTGTGATAACACTCCCCCTGCTTCACTAATTGAGAACCACTCCTCTAGACCAACTACCTCGTTCAGCAGAGGAGGCTCCTGCAGGTCTGAGAGCCTGACTCACCTTTCAGTGCCTCATCACACTGTGAGTTGGTCTTCTCTCGACCAATAAGCACATGAGCAGTCACTGCAGGATCACCTTGATGTTGACCACGTTTGTCCAAAGGTGCCTTGTGAATCATTAAACCTGAAAGAGCCTCCATGATCCAAAAAACAGAAAAAGATTCTGTCATTAAGCACGTCTGGGAACAATGCACCCTATATTAGTAAGTCACAATCATCAAGGGCAAATGAGGACTCTGAGGAACCCTGCCCCTAAGAAACCTGCTTAACATTGTTTAAATAAAAGAATGGATTTAAACATCTGCTTCCTAACCTTATTGGACCATAGTACCCCGGTTTTGTAATACTTGTTTTGCTATCTGCCTGTGGAAATAAGCCTTCTGAGAAACATTCTTTGTGGTGTGGAAGAAAACTTATTGAACTGAGAAACTGGCTCCACTCCCAACCAGCTATGCAGTCATGAACAGTCAAAAATCACTCTCAGCCCTGGGCAGTGTAATTGTCTGGTGGTGGTGGTGGTTTGATCCTTTTAACCTAGAGGAGCTTCCCCTTCCATTTCCCTTACTGAAGACAACACAGGATGTCGTGCCTGACAGGGAACATTGAAGTTCGATCTGCGTATTTGTTCCTTTGAATTCTTCCTAGTCTGTTCTTTAGCTATGTGTATGCTAGTGCAAGTGGATATGAGAAGTCCAGTAGGGCTTTTAGCTCAAGTCTTCTTGTTCCTGCCGCTCATCACCCTGACCACTCCCTCCCAAAGCTTCCCCACCTTCAGATAAGAAAAAAACCCCTGGAGTTCAGCAGAAACCAGGCTGACCTCAGGCACGCACACAGCAGACAATGAATATATCTAACTCTCTGTCTTTGCCACTTCTTTTCTGGATAGGCCATAAACAAATTTTGTGCTCAGGGAAAAATGATCTGGTATTCTTATATCAAATTCATATAACCTTTGCAAATGAGAACAGATCTTCAAACCAGGTGTAGTGTGATTTGTTTTGACTCTTTACTGCCTCCAACTGAGATGTTTTACATATGCTAATCTAAAGACAATGAGTCCTGAGCTGATTTCATGAGTGTAAGTTATTCCAGCCCTGAAATGAAGGGGCTGCTATGTGTCAGAACACACAGATGCATAGGCAACCAAGAGCTATTGAGCTAAATATCTTTTTTTATTAATCAGGGCTTCAGAGGTAAAATCTCCTTCTCAGGGACATCAAGGTGATTTGTGACACTCTCTGTACACCTTTATATTCACAAACCAATGAGTACATCATAGCAATCTCTCGTTTTCTTATCAGTGGCAGACATAAAACACAGGTAATCTTCACTTTACTCAGATGTTTCAATTAACTGTGAAAACCCTTTGGCTTATATTATATAGCATTTGTGAGTACTTCACTTCCTTTCAGCTTAAGCATCAACTAGAACACACACTTAAAATCTTGTTACATTTCTTTTAGAAATTGATACAATTAAATGGTAGAGCTGCCTGTACTAAAGACAAAAAGAATGAACTCTGAAGACACCTGAGATGGTTCTTTTTGTGGTCCTCTTAGGTGTCTGATTCATGGTTTAGAAAGGCAGGGTCTGTTTTTATATTCACCGAGAACACAGGGGCCTGTGTTTGGGAAATCCAAACATGTGTGTTTACTAAGAATTCACCTCTTTGCACACATTGTATGCAGCAAGTACCTATGTTAGTGAATTTTTCTAAGTCAACCCTGGAGGTATTTACAATCTTTTAAATAAGAATCCTATTTTTATAACAACAACACACCAAACTTAACTGCTCTAGTGGACAATTTGAGAACTCATGAGCTGCAGGTTGTTTTGTTTTGCTTCTTGAGCTTTGCAAATGTGATGAATCTTGACAGCTTTAAAGTAATTTTCTTCAGTTTCACATTGCCTCTGAAACTCATAGAATCTCATAGAAATATAGAACTCATAGTAACATAGATGTTCAGTTAAACATTTTAATTTCGTCATGTTGACAGTGGACTTGAAATGGGTGTTATTGGCTGGGTGCGGTGGCTCACGCCTGTAATCCCAGCACTTTGGGAGGCCGAGGTGGGCAGATCACTTGAGGTCAAGAGTTGGAGATTAGCCTGGCTAACATGGTGAAACCTCGTCTCTACAAAAACACAAAAATTACCTCGGTGTGGTGGTGGTGCCTGTAATCCCAGCTACTTGGGAGGCTGAGGCAGGAGAATCACTTGAACCCAGGAGGCAGAGGTTGCAGTGACCCAAGATTGTGCCACTATACTTCAGCCTGGGCAACAGAGACACACTTTGTCTCAAAAAAATAAATAAATAAATAAATAAGAAATTGGTATTATTTGGCTTTTCGATTGAATTAATAGAAACAACTGGTTATTTCACCTAGTTAAATTGGTTAAACAATTTCTAGCATCACACAGATATAAATTTAAGAAAATTGTATCTTGGTATGAAACATTACATCAATTAAAAAATATCTCTTAGAAAATTTGCATATGACCAGAATTTAATAATTACAATTTTGTGAATGATTTACAAATACAGCATCCCAAATAGTAGGTGGTAAATAATGGTTCAGAGTCTATTCAACTCCTGTAGCTCTTCTAAAATCAACTGTGATGGAGCAGTGAGAGGTGCCGCCTCCCTTTGCTGTCATTATGAAGATGTAATTCTGTTACAATTATTTAATCCCAAAGGTATTATTACACCTGTTCAGCGGTTTTCAACCACTCACTAAAATGATGTACAACTCCACTGTGATAAATCTCAGAGTGATTTTTTATTAAAGTTTCTTTAAAAGTATTATGGCTGGAGGCTGATGAATTTAAATAAATGTTTGGAGAAACTACATGATTATATAAGAAATGTGTTGTTTCCAGATTTGCTCTTTTATTTGCCGCAACTGTGCATAACCTTAAGACATGATTAAATAATTTTTGTGAATCACTTTAATCATACAGATCAGATTAAAGAATAATGGATTCATAGAATGTAGCACTGGAAGGGACCTTAGAGAACATCTAGTTCAGTGGCTCTTAACATTTGGCATGAATTTTGAGAATCACCTGCAGGGCTTGTTAAAATGGATTGCTGGGTTTCACTCCCAAAGGTTCTGATTCAGAGGTCTGGGTGGGGGCCTAAGGATTTGCATTTCTCACAAATTCCGAGGCAGTGTTGATGTTGCTAATCCAGTGACCCCACTGAGAGAACCGTTGAGCTGATGCATTTTACAAACAAGGAGGCCAGAGCCTACCAGAGAGGTGAAGCAACTTGTCCAGGGCAAGAAAGGAAGACGGGTCCTGGAACCTGCACTCAGACTCTCCCGAGACTGGGATTGTTTTGGAGGAACACACCTAACCACATGTGCATGGTTGGGGCATGGAGAAGACAGTGTCCAACAGACATGGCAACAAGCAAAGCATGAGAGTGTGGTAACCGCAGACATCTTGGGGGTCCCCCATGAAGGAATGGGGTATCAGAACACAGTGCACTGCAGAGGAACTAGAAACTTGATGTCAGATACTGTTTGAAGTTGCAAGAAAGTAGATGATGACCATCAGGAATGCTTGCTAGAAGTAACTACTTGGATGTTCAAGAACATCTCAAAGAGAAAGCTTACTCCCTTCACCCCAACAAACCTGCCCTTCTTCATTCCAGGAAATGACACTGCATCTACCTAAGGGCTCAAGACCAACACCTGGAAGTCATCCTGTTTCCTCTTTTCTCCTGATTTCCCACATTTACTTTGACTGCAATCCTGTCATTTATCTCCAAAATAGATCCTAAATCCATTACAATTACCTCCCACATCAAGCCACCAAAGTATTTGTAGTAGTTTACTAACTCCCTGATTCCACTCTTGTCCCTCTATAATTCATTCTCCCCACAAAAGGATCCTTAAAAACAAATTCAATCACACAATTCCCATGTTAAAACTCTCCAATGGCTTTCTATTGCATTTAGAATAATATCCAGATCTCTCACCATGGTCTACATGGCCCTACAGGATCTGGCCTCTGCTTAACCTCTCTAACCTCAACTCCTGTTGCTTCCTGTCCTGATAATTAACTCCAGCCATGATGTTCTTTCTGTTCTGAGAACATACCAAGAACATTCCTATATGAGGGCCTTTGCACCAACTATTCCTGCTGCTTGGAATTCTTCCCCACCTTCACTTGGCTGAAATGTTAGCTATAACAATCATGTCTTAAATGTCACGTAGTCAAAGATCCTTTCTTGACAACCCAGTTTGAAGTAGCCTATTTCTATCTCTTTCTGTTAAAAGCTATTCGTTGGATTTTCTTTTGGGTCCTAATCAATATTTGAAATTATTCTTTTTGTTAGTTTACCTTGTTATTACTTATTCTATTCTACCAAATATAAGCATTATGAGGTCAATATAAGCTTTATTTGCCTGGCCCATTGTCATAGTTCTAGTGTGTTCTAGAACACTGTCTGGCAGACAGTAGGTACTCAATACAGTGTCTTGAATGAGCAACAGGTCTTTAGCCATAGGGGCAGGACCTCCTCCCTGGAAATTACACTGTCAAAAAGAAGGCAAAACCTAGACTCAATGAACAAGAGGCAAATCTATTCACTAGACTTGAAGGATTGAGGGAGGTGTTGAACCTAGGACTAAGACAGAAACTCTGTTAGCAAACTTGGGACTTGGATTCAAAAGTGGACTAACAACAAGGAGAACTTGGTACTGAGGCAAGAAGGCCCATTTGCCCAAAGCCAATTCACTGAAAGACAAATTTACTTGTATCTTTCAACTATTTTAGATTGGCATGATTATAACTTTTTTTTTCTTTGAAATAGAGTCTTGCTCTGTCCCTCAAGCTGGAATACAGTGGCATGATCTCCACTCACTGCAACCTCCGCCTGCCGGGCTCAAGTGACTCTCCTGCCTCAGCCTCCTGAGTAGCTGGGATTACAGGCACCAGGCTAATTTTTGTATTTTTTTAGTAGAGACAGAGTTTCACCATGATGGCCAGGCTGGTCTTGAACTCCTGACTTCAGGTGATCCACCCACCTCGGCCTCCCAAAGTGCTTGGATTATAGGCGTGAGTCACTGCACCTGGCCTTATAACTTCTTATTGACATTTGAAGGAGTTAAATTGTCTCTGTCTACTTGTTGTTGCTGAAGATGGAGATGGAGAGAAAATGGAAGGAGAAATATAGGAGTATAAAGAGAATTTATTTAAAGACACGTTTGTTAAGCATAAAGATTCTTATGGATATATTATTCATTTATTTTTTATTTATTCATAAGAAAATTTCAAACTCAGAATATATTCAAAAACATATTTTTCATAAATGTATTTCTCAGAAAAACACATTATAAGAAAAATACATTTATAAGAAAAATATGTTCATTGTTAGTGATGCCGTCCTGATTTTCTTCTTTCCTTTGTCAGTTGTTTTGCCTCAGCCAGGTAGTTGTTTCCTGCTTTCGATGGGGGGGTCTCTGTTCCTAAGTCTTCCAATATTCCTCTAGAATATATTGCTATATTAATATCTTAAAATTCTTTCAATTCTTAAACTGCTTAAGCAAGATTCTCATGGTTCTTGTAAATAAAAGCACTGTTTTGTTCATAGGTCATTCAAGACCCAGCAAAGTCAGGAACTTGATTCAAACCACTGAGTCAAATATTCTGGCTTGAGATTTGGGTTCTTGGAGAAGCGAATACACAACATGGGGTTCTCACTTTATTACCATTTTTAGGATGCTATTGAAGAGCGTTTCTGGGATAGGGGTGCAGTTGGCAGCGTAACTCCTCAAACAGTCTGACTGGATGCACTGATGCCATTTTTAGAGCCAATTGCCATTCAAGCTGCTGTTGCCCACAGGGTGGGACAAAGTTCCTCTGCACTGAGAACTGTGAAAAAGGCATTTGGCATGGAGGTGAGGACTGAACCCGAAAGAAGTGAAAATCAAAAGTCAGAACTAATCCCATACAGTACAAACGTGTTCTCAGTACTAATGACAGTTTATATGCTCTCTACTCTGTGGCTATAATGAGATACTAATTCACAGTTAATGTCCCATAATTAAAAGTCCACTTTGGTTACACACACAACAGACTGTCTGCAAATACATCTGCTCAGGCATTTTAAAAAGGACTATTTAGAGTTTTGCTTAGTTCTCACAAAGGAAATGAAAGCATTTCCTTCAGTAATCCTAAATGTTTGTATGTTCCTCTATGTAGATTTGTATGATTTGGGGTCTCCATCTAAAATAGATAGCTTGACTTGATTAATAGGGTTAGTTTTGGTTTTATAGGGCTTTTCAGCTTCTCTTTTTGGGCATTTCAGTATCTGTGACCGATTTGCCAGAGATGGGAAAGGAGAAAAACATTTCCTCTTGGCCTGCCATTAAAAATGTTGATAAAAATTTGCCAATTCTCATGCCATCCATTGTGCAAAACATGGTGCAAATGTGTGCACTGGTGATTATCAGAGAAAGAGAGAAATTTGATTTCACAGACATAAATTGTGCCTTCACTGCACTTTTTGTAGGGATTTGAGAAGTGACTTGATCTTCCCTCAACTGCTTTTTAAATTGGTGATTGAGGAAGAAAAACTCTTGATGGTATGTCTCAGAGTGAACAAGGACTAAAGGGGCCTGTCTCTAATGAAGGGATTTTTAACCTGGGTTCCACAGGTCTCCTGGGGGTGTCTGTGAACTCTTCAAAATTATGACATTTTCCATCAATGTGAATATACGGATTTTTTGGAGGAGCAGGTCTGTAACTTTCATCGGATCCTCAAAGAATTCCATGACCACTAAAAGCTAAGCCCCACACACCACTCTTGGAAATTCCAGCTTATTGTATTCACTGCATGTCACAATAATGAGGACTGGGACACCTAGAGCCACACACAGTCACTGACAGGGAGCCTGGATGGGTGTGTGACTTTCTCCAGGTGGACAAACTAAAAGCAGGAATTCTGACATAAGCAAAGGTCTGGGACACTGTGTCACAGGCTGCATTCCCTTCCTTATGGCAGAGACTTATGAGGGTACCCATAGAACTAGGCTGCTGCTCCTGGAACTGAGGCAGGAAGAAGATCAGTACATTGACAATACAAATGCTAGAAAGACTAAGTCAGAGCCTCCAAATGACCTCAGTGAACAAACAGATGTATCATGGCAGCACAGTATGCAGCATTGCTTTTTTTTTTTTTTTTTTTTTAATACATTTGTTTTTTTAAAGACAGGAGTATCTGTGTGTTGCCCAGGCTGGTCTCAAACTCCTGAGCTCAAGCCCAGCCCTCTTGCCTCAGCCTCCCAAAGTGCTTGGATTACAAGCATGAGTCACCATACCTGGCCACATTCTGCAGTTTGAGTCTAAGCCTTATCTTGCTTTCAAGAGACATTATAACAAATATAAACAAACCCCATACAAATGCAACTGCCTCCTTCCATCAGGACAGTCCTTCATGTGTGGGCCCGGAAAAGAAAGAACTAGGGGACCCAGAGCTACCTGCACAATAACATGGCCTTTTCGCTTTTAATTTCAGCAGATACCTATGAAACGGTTATTATTAAACGTACTCTTCACGACTCTTAGGATAGAAAGATGAATAAAACATTCTTATTCTTAAATAAGGATTCAAGCAGCAGAATTCCAAGAAAACAGCAAATACGGGTACACCTTGCTTTATGCAACAGATGAGTCCCATGTTTAAAGAGAATGGTTACAGATCAAAGTGTATGTCAAATGCAATAGGAAGATGAGGACTTTAAGAAAACTTGAGGCTAATTCTCTTATAAGAAATTAAGTATTCTTTTCTGTAATGCTAATAATGACATCCTTTTGTCTATATTGTAAATATAGACTGCCATAGCTGTGATTTTCTTATGTTAAATCTGGGTACACCCATACCCATAATATGTGCATATGTATGCATAGATATTCATCACTATACCTTTAACATTAATTTTCCTGTAATTTAAGGACCTGCACTTTCTACTTTGTGAATCTTTCTGTCCTGTAAAGGAAACGAGTTCACTCAACTACACACTATCAAGCAGACAGGTAATCAATCAGTGATCACACATATCAGTTCCAGCTGAGCTCCCGTCTATTGCTAAGATGGTTGCAATAACCTCTAACTGTACCATGTAAGTAGAAATGGCCTCTTAGACGTCAGTACACCAAAGGTTCAGACAAGGAGGATCGACTCTGCCAGTGGCAGTAGCATTCGTTTTTTTCAAATGTGTCTTTGTCAGCAGTATTTTTAAACATGGGTCCTATCCTGTACTATATTTTATTGCTAAAAGCATCTTTATTCTCCAGTTTCAGGGATAAAAGGCAATTTTTAAAATGTCATGACAGGAAGTAATTTTTCAAGGTTTTCATGACTGGACATAAAATTAGATTAAAAAATATCCAAAATAAGGCCTTGCTCGTCAAGATTAGGCCTTTAATCTGTGTTCTAGGACATTTGGGGAAAACTGTCCTCTACCAATGTTGCTAAATTGACTGGGGAAATATTATCAGCTTTTATAGAAAACGTGTAAACTCATGCATACATGCCTTCATTTAAAAACTGTCATTGGCTGATGTCCCTAATCTTGTCTTTTGAACAGGTCTCACATGAGAAGTATATTTGGTTGGGAATGCTGAATTCCAAAATGCTGCAGAAGTGGGGTTCAAATGGTTTTACCCATGTCAGCTGGACAGATGCATTGTCATATGGCTGCTGGGGTATTATCTCATAGAAGGAGACCCCAAAAGACTATGTTTCCTTCTTAGACGTGTGCTCACAGCTACTAGTGGCAATCAGATCAGGGTGGATTTAAAAGTAAAAGTAAGAAATCTGTTTCCCCTTTTCAGTAGGAAGATGAGTAATCCAGGGATTACATTCACTGGGATTTGGGAGTAGGAAACTTCATTATCAAAGTCACGCTCTCCAAGAGCATGCATGTGTGGGTGTTTGGAGGAGGGAGGCATAGATTTTTTAAATCAGATACTCCACATAGTTTTTGCTGAATTCCTACCATGTGAAATAGAAGAGAAAATAGAACAGAAAGCATGGTCCCTTCCTCAAAGAGAGGGAAGATCAAATACTCAAGAAAGGCTGAATCTTATGCTTGGTCTCTGATTCCCGTGGCTACTAACTACGGAACTTTGAGCTGTAACTTTCTAAGCTGTATTTGCGAATGGCAGTAATAATAATAGTACCTACATCAGAGGGTTGTTTAGTGATCCAATGAAATAACATAAGAGTTTAGCAAGTCTGGTATGTAGCAAATCTTTAATAATACATTTTTAAATAGGGAATGCTTAAGACCATGTAAAAGCATATAGCAACAAATGAAAATTAGCTTCAGAATATAAATTCGAAAGTTGCAAGAGATGGGAACAAAATATGTAGAGTGATTCAGAGGATAAAACATTATTATTTTATGTTTAGGCAGAATAGTTTCAGCAGATTGCACCAGGAGCTGTTTGGGGTAAATTAATGTGTCATTATTTGGAAGACTTGCTTAGGATTCTGCTTCAGAAATTTGGGCATAAGATGATGAAATCTTAGCCTAAGACAGTGGTTGTGAACATGTAGAGGAAAGACATGGCATCACCAACATTGATAAGAAGGAGCAGAAATATTCTTTAAATCAAGTGAATGTCTCCCATAATTTGGAAGACAACAAATAAATTTCCATAAACAGAAAGAGGCAAATGTGGTAAATTTTATAAAGGTTCTTTTCCCTAGGAGCCCAAAGTATTTTCAAATGCAAAAGTGCTATACTTCTCAAAGTAGCATTTTTGTAAAGGTTTGGAGATGTAGAGATAGAGTAATAAATATCCAGAAGACATTCTCTTTTTTTTTTTTTTTTTTTTTTTTTTTTTTTTTTTTTTTTTTTTTTGAGAGGGAGTCTGGCTCTGTCGCCCAGGCTGGAGTGCAGTGGTGCGATCTCAGCTCACTGCAAGCTCCGCCTCCCAGTTTCCGGTCGTTCTTCTGCCTCAGCCTCCCGGGTAGCTGGGACTACAGGCGCCCGCCACAATGCCCAGCTAATTTTTTGTATTTTTAGTACAGACGGGGTTTCACCGTGTTAGCCAGGATGGTCTCCATCTCCTGACCTCGTGATCCACCCGCCTCGGCCTCCCAAAGTGCTGGGTTACAGGCGTGAGCCACCGCACCCTACCGAATTTCTTTATATCCTGCTTATTTCCAACAAAAAATAGGAGAACTATATGGTTAAGGAATGAGAGACAGTAATTTTTTCACAAAGATAGGTATCATGCTAAGCATCGGATTTAGCTCAGAGTTTGTTGTCAGTTAATGCAAAAAAGGAAAACAAATCAGTAGTGGGAAGAAGGAAGCAAACCAGATCTTCGGAAGCAGTAAACCTTTTCCTGTCTTTAAGTTCTAACATGTAATTATAATTAGCGTGATCCAATTTTAGAAAAGGGACCAAAAATTAAACATACGCTTCTTGTTGAACACACTGTCTAGTGGGCTTAGCCATGTTGAAGCAGTCTTTGATAATGGACTCCTTACTTGAATTCTCAAAGGGAGTCAGGCCTGTTAGTGAATAGACGGCTTTTGGTAAAACAAATATATGCAGATTATTAATGATGTATAAACCCTCAAATACATGACCTAATCCTAGATAGAAATGAACCGTCTATTCACTTTCTTCTCCAGCTTTAGTGAGTTATAGTCCTCTTCGTTTAAAAAATTTTGGAGGTGGACTGCAGTTCCATGAAATGGGACAAAACAGAGTGCCTGTCCCTGCCTAAAGAGTAGTGGGTAGAGGGAAGGGTTAGTGGCCCGGCCTGTAGGATCCCAGCCACCTAAAAATCCACGACGGCCTTTCTGCAGCTGCTTCCTTCACCCCAATTGAATCCCTCAGCAAATCCAAGCCACCTTGTAGGGGTAGGGCTAGTTTCTCCCCTCTGCAACTGCCTTCCTAGAAGGCCGCAGTGAAGTGAGACAGACAGACAAAGGCAACGATTGTCTTCACACCTCAGCCCCACGTGTGAACACAATAGTTGTCTTTGGGCGGGGCTGCATATTTGCAGCCCATAAGAGTAGTGCTCTGCCGTGGAAATCTAATTTGACAGAATAGGTAAATAAAATCAACTGTCATCAGCTCCCATTTTATTTAAGGGAAGAGGTCAATGTTTTTTAAACAGTTTATTGGAAACAGATTTCAGGATGACTCAAGGAAAGAGGTTCTGGAAGTTGGTTTAATCTCAAATGCTCAAATACTATACATTATTTGCAAAAGTGTCTTCAGCGAGCCCGAGACAATATCTTAGCGAATGCATTTGGCCGTCCCGCACAGCCTAGCTCACTGATCTGTAACTGGGGCCCTCCCAGCGAAGCGGGCCCTTCCTCCCTCCCCAGTGAGGGGCTGGCGCCGCACCTGGGGCCGAAGGAGTGGGGGCCAGGCAGGCGGCTCGCTCGCTCCTCTCTCCGGCTGCGTTCCTGCCTTCCTTTTGTTTGGTTGCTTTCTCTTTCCCCTTGGTTGTTGATTATTAGTATTTTCCTAGTTTTCCAAACTAATAAGTGCCACTATCAGGCAGTTGGAAGCTCTCGGAGGCTGCAGGCTTTGCCGCTCGGCCTTAATTGATATTGAACGAGCTGCTGGTAGACGGGAACAGGGCCGCTGCTGGATAATTTGCAGTTTAATCAGCGTTTGTAATGAGAGCGGCTGATTAGGGCTGTTGGAAATAAAAGAGAGTTACAAGGAACGTCTGTCAGAGTCCGGTGATAATTCAGGACTAATTGTGGTGATTAGCGCAAACTGGATGACTTTGGGCTTTGCTAATGCAAAGAGAAACGTGCAGGCTCCAGCCAGGGACCCCTCGGAGAACAGTGCATGGGCTGCGCGCAACTTTGCTGAGCCATTTTCCTGCAAGGCCCCCAGCGGCGCGGGGGCTGTGGGGAGGTGGGGTGGGCGCACGGCCGCTGCTGCGCGGCGTGGGGAGAACTGGAGCTGCTGCCCGGATGCCCCTGCCTAGTCCGGAGCCTGCCCCGCCCTGGTCCGGGGCGCTGTCTCGGCCTGGCTGCAGCCGCGTGGATGTCTCTCGAAGCCTCCACCCTATTCTCCTCATTGTTATTTCCACTCACCCCCCAACCCCCTCCCGCCGAACTGGTTCCAGACCTCCGCTCTCAGGCTGCGGGGGAGGGAGCATATCGCGCCCTCCCCCAGACCCTCGGCTCCCCGCTCCACCCACGCGCGCGCCTCTTTGAGGGGAGCGTCGGAGCAGGCAGGGCTTTCCGGACTTCCCTACACTACTCGGTCGCCTCCTCCTCCCACTCTCTCAGTCCTCTAGGCCCTCACCTGTCTCCCTGCAAGAAATACTCTACCCACCCCGTTCCCCCAAACCGCTGCTCCAGGTGGGTGTCCCGCAGCCTGCACCACCCTAGACAGGCAGAACCTGCCGCCTGAGCTGGGGTGAAGAGAGCCACCGCTTATAAACGGCTGGAGTTCTCATTATTGAGGAGTTTCATAACTCTTTAATTCATTTTTAATGATGGCAATAAACATGGTAGTCATTTTGGAACAATAGCTAAAAATCATAGGGCCATTACTGTCCATTAAAACAGTGTTTACAGTTCAGTGGAGGTTCACGTGCCCCATAGTCATTCATATTAGCCAAAGGAGAGATTTATAGGTCAGAAGAACGGTTCTCTTTTTATTCTTTATATAGCATAAAGCCTATTGAGCAAATTGTTAAAAAAAAAAAAAAAGTTCACTTGGCTTTTAATCGTGTGAATGGGGATTAAATAAGGAGCTGTTGTCTGGCGCCTGATTTCTATTTGATCAATAAATCATCAAGTGCTTTAAGTGCTTTATTCTCTATCAAATTAAATGAAAAATACTTTAACCTGCGTCCCTGGTGTCGGCAGATAAAGCTAATAATATTTTCTGTTATGTTTCCATTTAGGCATTTAACACTCAGAAAAATCTACTAGGTCTTGCTTGCACCGTCTTTATCTCTCTCTCTCTATTAGAGATACTACATATTTATCCCACATACCTACAGACACAGGAAATTCTCAACATCAAGAGGAGAGCGTACGTGTTTCCAGGAAGAAAATCTAAGTAGGATCTCCTAATGTACACCAAGCATTTCAGTCACCAGCCCCAACTAATATGGCTACACCTTAAAGATCAAGGTGGAGGTGCAGGGGTTCAGGCCCCACAGGCACCTGGGGAGCTGGCTCTTGTTGGCTGTTACAGGCTTGGAATAATCTTTTACCTGAGTGTTTGCCCTTTTCTCTTTGATTCCAATTCTTACTAAAATAATAGGTCTAAACAATAGGCCCAAAGGAACAAATCTCTATTATTTCCCAGATTTGTAGATATTGCCTAAGATGATAGGTTTTATATATCCTGCTCGCCTTTGGAGAACCAGCTGGCAGAACAGGCCCTTCCAGACCTAGAACCATAACTACGAGGTCTGTATTTTATAGGATAATAGAATTCAAATATTGTGTTTAGGTACCAAACCACATTTTTTCATTTCATGTGTTTCACAAAAGCATTTCCCTTAGTGTGTACATTTTGGGAAGTTTTTTTTTTTTCTTTCTTTTATGCCTGGGGTGACGTGGCTTTGGCCTGTAGAAAAAAAAATGCAATCCAATGATATTTGTTAAGTTTAATTGCTAACTTAGCAGCTCCGTCACACCTCCCAACCCATTAGATGATGAAATCTCACCTGGTTAACGGGTACAGCACTGTGGCCTCAATGGCGAACGCCTGATTATACAGCCAAGCTGCTAATTTACCAAACCTCCCGGCCAGGGAGGCCTGGATGGCCACCACTTACTGTATTCATGCGGTAGCTAAGAGAAGGAACCGTATTCCCTGAGCCGCTTTCCAGCTACCCGCAGAATGAGAAATGTAAAATTAGTGGAGATGTGTGCATGAAGGGAGCCGAGCAATTAGCAAGGCGCGGGCGCCCGCTGGCCCAGAGGGGGTCGGGGAGGGCGAGTGGGGAGACCAGGGCGCGAGGGCAAAGGGCTCCCTTCCTGGCAGCCTGCGGTCTGCAGGCCCTGGCTGCTGCGAGGTCAGCGCTTGTGCAGCAGCCCCCGCTACACCGGCGCCCAGTTAAGAACAATGCTGCTTCCTACCATCCCTTTACAACATACGCCTATCGGTGACTTTATACACACTTGAGGCCCACAAGGCACCATCGGGAGCACACACACTCTCTTTTTCTGTTTCTCCCCAGCTTGGCCTGGCAAAATCATGTTAAACATCCAAACCCTGCAAACTTAACAACTGTCAGCATCTGTACCAACAGGTCTCACATCCTAGGACATCGATCTTAGGAAGAGGGGCCTGAGGCCTTCAAGACCTTGGAGTTCCTCCGGCTAGTACCCCATCCTCTTTCTCTTTTCTCCCACACCTCCACAGTTTTGTAGCTCCCAGATAGCCAGTCTTCTGGGTGGCTGCAGGGCTTGGCTGCTGAGTGCCGTGCAAGGCTTGCAATCTGGGTTTCCCTCCGCCCAGGGTAGGGATGCGCATAAGCTGGATATTTACAATGGGAGTGTGCGCACGCACCTCTGCCTGCCAGGGCAGGTGTCTGTGTACAGGTTCTGTTAGACGCAGTGTGGAATTACGTGCATTTGTGCAGGCTCCTAAGCCATTTTGCAGCCGGGTTGTTGTTCTGAGATTGGATGAGGGGGCCAAAGAGAATGCCCCTCTTCAGGGGCTTCAAGGCTACCTTTACTTCCTCTCCTTGCAGTTCCAGGTGGCAAACCCAACCCTGTCCTCTCCCCACCCTCCCTTAAAACCAACCAAACAGTTCACAAACTCTTATTTATTTGTTTGTCTGTGGTTATTGCCCATGTTATTAATTGCACCCAGGACTTCCTTGCTCTTTGAGAGAGCAGCGGTATAAATTGGCTCTAATAAATATTAGCCGCTAGATTAGGCGAGGTGAAGCTGGCACCGCGCTCTATTTTCGACCTGTAGCCTCTGCGAAGCCGCCAGTTCTGCGCCAGATTAGCCCCATCCATCCAGTGTCAATGGTTGTCTTGTTGAGAAAATCAGTGAGTAAACAGGGCTGACAGAGAGGGGGCCCAGCTGATTACTCATACAAATAGACTGCAAACTCCTCCAGGAGAAGCTGTTTCCAGAGATGGGTTTCTCGCATTGACAAGGCTGCTTCTCCCAGGATCCTGTGTCCTGCTGTTCCCACTTTGTCCTCCATCAATCACACAATTGTGTCCGGGATGTTTTA
The DNA here is from genome assembly GCF_043159975.1 of Macaca nemestrina. NCBI lineage: Eukaryota > Metazoa > Chordata > Mammalia > Primates > Cercopithecidae > Macaca > Macaca nemestrina. The sequence continues at coordinate 99,144,602 of NC_092130.1, read as the reverse complement.
TAGAGTCACTTAATATCCCTGCCTTCATCTCTATTCACTTAGAGAATCATCTGCCATCAGGGCTAAAGGCTTTCTGCAGGATGGGACTGGCGACACACCCGGGCAACAATAGCTCTGGTGGAAACAGGACCCGGCGCCCTTTCTGATGCTAATAGAACAGCCCCGGGATGTTCCAGTGTGAGGCGGCCTCTATTGAAATCGGCCATTAGCCCTTTGTCCACTGCATTAAATTATCCCCTGGGCTAGCCCATGATAGGGGTATGGAGGCCACCGTAAGTTTTCTTTAAAAATTATTTCTTTTCCCCTAAAATGGTTTTTGGATTTGAGAATTGGTCATGATGAAAGTCATAAGTGCTTTCTCTCTTCTTTTCTTTACAAAATAGGGGGAATTATGTTTGGGCTAAATGTATAGAGTACTTTTGGCCTTTATCCACTTCCTCATATTATTAGCAGAACTCCGCCCGCCTGTCCCCCTACCCCCCTCGCTCCCATTCCTCACCCTCTGCCTCCAGCCAGACTGTCCTATCCAGATAGGAAAGGATTAAGTGACATTTCGTTTTAGACCAAAAGCAGAGCATCTTTTAAGCAGAGAATTTCCACAACTAGGAGGCCAGCTGGATACAAAATTACATTTTACGGGGGAATTTTAAAGACAGAAAAAAGAATTACAAGGTATCACTCTTTAAGTGGCTCATCTACAAATTAGATTGCTACACGATTCATCTGAAAGTTAATTAATGAGCAAGTTACTAATTAGGACATTTAAAACCAGTGTGTTTATAGTGCCTTCGTTTTGAAAAAGCCTGTGTAGTTAATTGGCCTACACACTGATCTCGCAACTGGTTGTGGAAGCTAAAATACTATAGATGTATTATTTATTATGTATAAGTCCTAATTATGTCACCACTGCATTCTATACTCTATAGCTGACAGAATTTTACAGTTAATTGGAAAGGTTGTCATTTAGGAAAATATAACCAGACTAGTCTATGAAACCCACTAAATATATCTACATTTACACTTTTTCCTGGGCAAGGACTCCAGGAGGGATACTTACGTTTTCTGACTGGTCTCTGGGAGTTCAAGCTCACAGAGCCTCCTGTTTATGAGCCCTCATAAGCCCTAAAGGTTTATGATTTGCTTTGGAGAATTGCTTATGACTGAAAATTCAGGGGCAAAATTAGGTTTGGGAGTTTGAACTCCTGGGGCTCCCCCTCACTAAAATGGAGCACTATGTCCCAAAGAGGGGTCTTTAAAAAAATTACATGTATAAACACTATAGTTACATTAAAATAGGGTTTTCCACTGAGAATTTTCATATTTGCAAAGGACAAACGCCAAGTTAATTTCATTAAAAACAAGGGTACTTTCAGGTGAACTGAACATTCTCTCTCTTTATTGTATTTTCCACCTGGCTAGTACCCTAGGCATTCGCCCTTCTGAATGGCTAACGGTCTCTAAGCCTAGGCCCTAGGCCACCTGGAGCGCTTCCCTTTACTTTGGAAGAGAAAACAAGTTTTAAAGCTGGAGTCTCAAGGGTTAAATCCTTATCCCCCTCCTCTTTTCATTGTATCAATCAAAGCCCCAAACCAACCCGGCCCCTCTTCTGAGACTGTGACCTGGAAGATCTACCATGGCTAATGCCATCCTCCACTCCCCCACCGTGACCTTCTCTGGAGAGGGTGCAGGGGTGAGGAGTTGGGTAGACTGGAGGAGGAGGAGGCCTGCCCCGCAAAATGCCTTCTCTCCAGGCCCTAGACCTCCGGCATCCACTCCACCCCTCTAAGAGTCTCTGGACTAGATTCTTCTAAGGGTAGAAGGGAGGACCCTGCTTCCAGACAGAGACTCAGATAAAGGCTTTCCAGGGAGAGGTCAATATGCTGCAAACAATCAGCTTTGATCTTTAGCCACAGAGAAAGGTGGCAGTACCCCACACAGACACACACACACACACACACACACACGCAGGTTACCCCAGCGAGGAGAACACACATAGGTAATTTTAATGAAAGAGATTCCTGTACCACATTATTAGCAATAAATCTACACCATTCTTTGTTGGTTAAAATCATTATGATCATCATCGCTATCATTACTGAACTCATTATTCTTGTGTTACTATCAGAGTAGATTTATGATAATACCCACCATTACGCCTGAGTTAAAGAAGGTGTAAAGGTTTGATTAATAGCTGCTTTCATGTTTTAATATTCAACATTTTCTCACATTTTTTCTAAATAAGGACGATGATAATTACAGGCGGTAATTACTGCTTTTGTTAGGAGTGTGTAATTAGCCACATATGCATTGTTCTTTTTTTTTTTTTTTTTAAAGCACATATTTGGGAGCTGGATCATAAGTCTAGGGGTGGGCAAACAGAACTTGGACAGGTCACCCACGGACGTTTTGACAAATTGAGAGACGGGTCCGCAGCTCTGCTCCATGGCTACCTGCCCGGGACACCAGGAATTTGTTTTGAATGAAACCAGGTGAGGTTGGAAATGAAATATTTGGAGGGGTTTACTAGGAGGGGTGGTGCTCCTGTAGACCTGCGGGTGTCTGAGATTTGCTTGTCAAGAAGCAACTCTGGCTCAGCCATAAGGCCTCATAAGGCCTCATAAGACCTCGGACTCGCGGGCCCGGCCTGGGGCAATGTGGCCCTTATCTGTGTGCTCCCTGGTATAAAAACGCCCGGGCCTTGTCTTCTCCCGCCCAGCGGACGCCAGGCGCGCAGTCAGCCCCGCATCCGTCATCTTCCCGCATTGAATTAGCCCAAGAGCTTCCTCCGAGCTCCCAGACTATCTGTCCCTTAAAGGTTACACGCTGCCGTGCCTCGCTTTGTCTTCCTCGTGCCCTTTCCTGGCAAAAATGGAGACATCACATCCTTGCCCAGCCCCGGCTCAGTATTTATGAAGGTTTTCTGACAAATAGGCAGGCTGGCCACGCATGGGTGACTGCCTTCATTCCGCACTTGGCTTGTTTACATAGGACCAGCACCATTTCCACGGATTAAACAAATCACAGGGAGAAGGAGACATTTATAACCCGCCAACGAGGCCACAGGCAGTTGGAAAAAAACGTGCTAGTGAGTGTGTTGCGCGACTGTGCAAAGGCAAAATGAATGCCCTGTCTGCAAGGCTGACCTTCGGGAGAGGGTAATCCCGGCAGCCCCTGTGTTTGCCGCACTCGAGGGACATGTGTCCAGAGGGGCTGCGTGGATTCGCGTGTCAGGGAGGGTCCAGACTACTGGCTAGAGTGCCATTCAATTACTCGGAGTTGGACCTCTTCCCAGGACACACACACAGGCCAGGAGCGCGAGTGCGCGTTCCCTCTTCCAGAGTGTGTGTATGTGTGTGTCTGTGTGTGACTGTGCCAGTGGGACACTGTGCGCGCGACCATCGCAGGACCCTCCATCCAGCAGTTAACCCTTGGCAGGCCGGTTCGGGAGACAGGAACTCCGAGAGGGCGCGCTTCTGCTCTACTCCAGCAGGGCTGAGTTTTACAGGCCTGCGCGAGGTGCGGGCGGTCCCATGTACGAGCGAGCGTGTATATGGGTGTGTGTTTGTGTAGTGGGTGTGTAAGAGAGACAATGTGTGTGCTTGCACGCGGCGTGTGCGCGTGTGATCAAGTGTATATGTGGCGTGTGAGAGTGTGGTGTGGGCGTGCGCAGTGTGCATGTGTGGCTTGAGTGTGTGCACGCGCGAGAAGTGCGTGTGTGGGCGCAAGTGCAAGTGCGCGCGCGTGTGTTTACACTTCCAGAAGTCAAATCCTTTGTAGGACTCCCCCTTGCTTCACCCGGAAGTGTTCGGTGACCCCTCCACCCAATTAATGAAAACAAAGCAAAGGGCCCGAGCGGGCCTCCGACTGCCCGGAGCTTGCAGTGCTGGACGCCAGGTCGGCGTCAGCCTGGTTGCTCGCGGCGCGGAGGCTGCTGTGGTTCGGGGCTGGGGCTCTGCACTCCCGCTCCCGGCTCCCAGCTCCCAGCCACCCGCAGCCTCCTAGCGCCGCTGCCGCGGGCACCGCCGGGGCTTCAGTGACACCAGGCACCCGCCCCGGGCCGCGGGAGGAGGAAATTCCCTGCAAAATAGCAATGGTTCCGAGAAAAGGATCACAACAAAATATTGAATAAATTCCCTTTTAATTTATTTGATCATTCCACATTACGGGGCTATGAATTGCTCAAATTTGATAACAAGTACTCAATTCAACTCATTATGTAAGTTAAATTAGACTTCGATAAAATTTCAGTGGCGCGCAGTGGTTCCTCGAATGAAATGTAATTTGTGCAAGAATTTGTTGTATCTGTCACAAATATTTCCAATTAGCGACCGTAATTATTTGATAGTTTCTGCAATTATGGCTTAAACGGGTGAATTTGGGACTGTGGAGGACCCTAATTGGCCTAAATTTGATATTTTGCATATTTGCATAATGAGGAAATTGGTAGAAAATTGTGTTCATTCATTTGTGAAAAATCCTATGAATTTTATGAATTTGAAAGCTCTGTTTGTGCAGACTGTGACTTTGCCTGCTGATCCCTGAGGAGCTGACGCTGAACGCCTGAATGGGCAGCGCGCCAACTTCGCTGCTCCAGGAGGGGGGTGGGGAGGGAGAGGAGGAGGAGGAGGAAGAGGAGAGAGGGGAGGGGGAAGGCTGTGGTAGCGGTGGGCGGAGGCGGGACCATGGCGCATGCTCCGCGACGGCCGAGGCCGCAGGTGGAATCCCCCGGCTCATCTCCTTGGGGGTGAGACTGGGTGGGATGGGGGTAGGTGGGGGAAGTTGCGTGGGGTGTTATACCCGCCCGGTTACAGGCCGCTGCCCTGTAGTATAACTGCGCGCGCGCGTGCACACACACACACACACGTACACACACACTTGCTCTCAATGAGAAATGTACCCAATCTGCTAGGTGGAAGGGGTAATTGTGGAGGGGTGAGGTCTTGAGATGATGGTAACTGTGCACTTGTTTAAGTTAAATTGCCAAAGCTTCTCCTCTCAGTAAAAATGTTTGATCTATGGCGCTGTCAATTTAAAGTGTTTAAAGAGAAGCAAAAGCATAGATTTTAAGCTGCTTTGCCCAGCACCCATTCATCATGCATCAGAGATTTTAAAGTTTCATGGTTGCTGTGGTTTAACATCTCAACTCTCTGACACAAGAATCTGGATGGAGGAAATAACTCTGCAGTCAGAGGCTTACGACTAAAGGAGAAGGATCACGGCAAAAAATAAAATGCACAAAATACTCATTTCTGCCCAGGCAAAGAAACGGTGGGTCTGTTTTAAGGGGACAGGGTATGCTAATAATTATAAATAGAATTGGAACCCACTTTTCACTAAAAATTACTAAAACAATACCACCAGTTTCTTTACAGGAGGGAGATGGGAGAAACTAGTTCAAAAGAAACCAAACAAAATCCCCAAACACTCCATCTCCCTTCTAATAAATAATGTTTTCCCCCAATTATTTTGTTGCAAATATCCTGTATTTTCATCAAAACCCATCAAAAAAGTCATCCTTTATGATTCTTGAATGTAACATTTTAGATACTTCCTTAATTTCTATAGATCTTAGATGCATAAAACCAAGCAAAACAGACTCATAGTGAAGAACATGATAATACCTGGCTTTGCAGTTAAGTGCTCTGTAAAACTGCTATACTTGTGAACATTACTTTTGCTGGGAAAGACTTTCTTATCTACATGGAAGTGGGTAATGTGAGTGTCTAACAGGCTATAAATGCTTAAGTACTTTGTTTCACAGTGCATTTTCAGTAAAGGTCAAAATAAATTCATCTTCCTTTAATGCAGTATTTATGTTTGTGCAAGGTTTGGAATAAAATCACCATTAAAATTCCATATGAAAAAACGAATAGGAAAATGGGAGCTGTGTCTTTGGTTCAGTTTTTTTGTAGATGGAAAGGTATCATTTGAGGATGGAAACAAATAGAAGAAAACCAGTCAGTCACTTCAGACAGAATTTGAACAATGCAAAGATATTATTTTACTAATATTTAAAGTGAATTAAATAGGTGTTTTTCAATTTTAATTAAAATATTCTTGAGAACAGTAAAAGACAGATGACCCTGGTGTCCAATGTTCAGAAAATAGGGGCAATAACATCCTTGCCCATATCACAGTATTTTGATAAAAGATCCAACAAGAATATTGGGTATTAGGTCTCCCACTATTATGCTGTTGTTGGTGGCAGCATCGTCATGATCACTATTATTATTATAAGTAGCAGTAGTAGTAGTATTGTGACATTAGTATTAAGATAACATGTAAAGAAGGATCTTGAGGGCAGAGTTGAAAATTAGCCCAGACTTCCTTCGATTACAGCATGAAAAGGAGCAGGTCATTCACATCTTTTTCTAGGTTGCACACATGATCAGTGATCACCATGAGTAGAATCATCTTCAAATACAAAGAATAATAGTTCATTCTCTTCTTCATTTAACAACACATCGTGTTAAATTTTGGGGGATATAGATATTATTTATTTAACCTGTTCAAGAAGTCATGAAGCACCACTTAAGTGGGGAAATTTAAGGCCACCTTTAATCACTGGGGTGAATAAGGAACACAAAAGAATATTAAATTGAAGATGCAGGATCTGCCTCAAGCTTAGGACCAAGACACAGTATTAATTTTTGTACCTTTTTTGTGAGTTCATTTTTAAAAAGAAAATTAAACAAAGAGCACTTTTGTGCAAGCATTAAGCTTCCAATGTTACCCTACACCTATTTTAGTTTTTCCTTTGTATAAATATATCTAAGTTTTTGTTGGGCTTATTATGAACAGGACAGTATTCCCACTGCAAAAGCTTTTTCAGAATGATCTAAAATGTCAGTCCTTTTGGTACTCACATGACCTAAACCTCCACAGTAAAAATGTTGGTGAAAATCAAGATGGGGAAAAAAAAGAAAAAAACTACCACTCCAGTTCCTTTAAATCAAAACATTGTTTTTTTGGCCGGGCATGGTGGATCACATCTGTAATCCCAGTACTTTGGGAGGCTGAGGCGGGTGGATCACTTGAGGTCAGGAGTTCAAGACCAGCCTGGCCAACATGGCAAAAACCGTCTCTACTAAAAATACAAAAATTAGCCGGGTGTGGTGGTGCACACCTGTAATTCCAGCTACTAGGGAGGCTGAGGTGGGAAAATCGCTTGAGCCCAGGAGGCAGAGGTTGCAGTGAGATTGAGCCACTGCACTCCAACCTGGGTGACAGAGTGAGACTCTGTCTCAAAAAAAAAAGAAAAGAAAAGAAAAGAAAAAGACAAAGAAAAAAAAATGTTTATTGTGGGTTTTTTGGTTTTGCTTCTGTTTCCTACCCCCACTTCCCATCCTCAACCCCCAGGAAACATTTGTCACCATCGTTGTATATAGCTCAAGATAAATTTGTAAGGTTTAGGGTTGGAAATATGATCATTTACTAAGTATTGGATCTAATTAAATCCACAGAGAAGAAGATTCCGGTGGTTTGTGAGACTGCAGGAAATGGTTGCCCTCCCCAGGCCAGTCCCCACCCCAAGATCAAACATAGCCTTTCATTCCTGGAGAAAGTCAGATTCCCTGCAGTTTTGTGGGCTTGCTCTCAGCAGAGGAGAGGCTTGTAGGAAGCAAAGCCATAGCAACCCCTCTACAGGAACCCTTTCCTTGGTTCCTTACTCTGAACATTTTGGGCTGAAGCCTTCATATATGGGCTCCCCTTCTCATCTCTTTTTTTCAGAAAAATGTATGCTGAAAAAAGTATTCACACTATAAAAACTGCTGGAAAGTGGTGAGATAACAAAACCTCCTAACTTGGGTTTATCCAGCAGAATTTTTTTAGGATTTTCATTTTAATAGGTTATTCTTATATATTTTCTTTTATTGCATGTCTTTCTTCTCTCCTTTTCAATCACCAGCTACTCTATCGACGCCATCATCATTTGCACTAGGATTATCACAGTAGTCTCCTAACTATCTGCTCTGGCTCTAGTCTCTTCCCTAATCAGTTCATTCTGCCTGGGGCAGACAGGCTAATGTTAATGTTACCCTGCTCTCATCAAATTCCTCTTGTACGCTAACTACGCCAACAGCTCACCCTTTCATAGAGAATAAAGTCCAAACTCTATGAGCCTGTTTTCACGTCTCTCAATAATCTGGCTCGTCTTCATGTCCAAACTTATCTCCCACTGCTCACCCACCGAGCCCCGTATTCCAGCAAGATTTGTTTCAGAACACCCCCTTGCATACTTCAATCACAGTTTTCTACACCAGGAACACCCTCCTGTCTTTTTGCCTGTTTCCTATAGGTCATTTAAGAGGTAGCCTACCAGCACCCCCAACACCACCACCCTCCGCCAATGAATTTGCTTATTCATTCTTTCTTTCATTCAATAAACATTTATCAAATGTGCCAGGCACTATCCATATGTAAATTGCTGGGGAGACAAAGATGAAGAGACCAAGCCCCACGTCCTCAATGGAGATGACATCATGTAGTAGGCAAATAACAACAATGCCATGTACTAAAAATCCTATGACTAGGATATAGACAAAGTACAATGAGAATGTCCCAGTCCCTTCATTGCTTCCCATTCTAAGTTCTTCCTCTTAAATTAAACCCATCATGCCCATGGAAGCTCACTCTACATTGCCTAGTACTATTGGTAAGTTCCTCAAGAATAAAGGACTGTCTCCTTTCGTGTTTCTCAGAACTCCCAATACCAAGCTTTGGAACATAGATATTGATTGATCGATAAGTGGGCATGTGTAGTTATATAACTCACTTTCAGTTATATGAGTCAAACCTGGTTGTTCTGTAGGGCGGAGGGACCACCATGAAAAACAGTAGTGGCCTCTTTTAGTCACACTGTAATGGCCTGGTTTTCCTAGCATCTGACACTCTTTGGGTAAGGCTAAAATGGGCACCCAGAATTGTGAATATAACTTTATTCATGGTGGCTTATCCCAAATGTTGTAGATTGTATAATAAAGAGCCAAAGAGTAGTAGGTAAATAAAGATAATTTAATTAATTTACAAAACATCACTCAATTACTGGTGTTTGTTTGTTTTGTTTTTTGTTTTTATTTTTGAGACAGGGTCTTGCTTATCACCCAGGCTGGAGTATAGTGGTGTGATCTCAGCTCACCACAGCCTCGACCTCTCAGGCTCAAGTGATCCTTCCACCTCAGCTTCCCCAAATAGCTGGGACCAAAGGTGCAAGTCACCACACTCAGCTAGTTAAAAAAAAAATGTCTCACTATTGCCCAGGCTAGTGCTGTCACCTTGATCATGTCCCCAATATCTCCACTATCATTCCAATATCCCTACTGCCACTACCATAATTGTTAGTAACAGAAGTTCTTTATCATGGGCCAAATCTGGTGGCATATACCACACACCCCTTATTATCGATGGTAACAGACACTGACTTCATAAAGAATGTTACAGAATTCTCTTATAAACTCAGTCCAAAGTAGCGTCATGCTTATGTTAATATAACTGCATATATAAGTAAGGTACAACTCAGCTATGAAAAGGCACAGAATTTTAAAAGTATTAGGCCAGGTTTAAAATCTTTACACTGTTGACACATGAGCCTTTCGATAAAATTGGAAAATATAATGAGAAGTATTACAACATCGCTTATTCAGAATTGGAGTAGTCACATCACAGATAGATCTGCTAGATCTCCATCAAATCATGTTATGCAAGAGGAATCAAAGGGCCATTTTGTGTCTGTAGCCTCATTAGAAAGACTCCTTGTTTAGAATATGGAATGGGCCAGGTTGTCACTGTCCACGTACCCACCTAGTCAAGGTGGATCTTAGACTAACAGGCCTTAAAAATAAAATCTAAATTTCCTAGGAAAACTTCCTATTTCACATAGTGGATTAAACAAATGTATTTGTCTGTGCTCTCCATGTAAGATTCTCTGAAATGATAGTAAAGGAATAAAGAAGGCACCAACCAAAACAGGCAGACAGCAAGAGAGGAGGTGACAGCAGAGGAGAAATGCAAGCAAAATTGTGGAAGCTAGAATGCATAAGTGCAAAGAATAACTGACTTAGCAGACCTTCCCAAAACTGAAGCTTCAGCCCTCAGTGGGGGAAATTAACAAGGAACAAAGCAATGCAAACCACAGAAGCTCAGAGAGGTTCAGGAACTAGAAACACCATAGGTGTCTCTAAAGGTGGTAGTGTCAGGAGTGATTGCAAACAAGAGGCATGGTCAAGTCCTTTAAAGACAAATTAGGTGGGGTGCGGTGGCTCATGTCTGTAATCCCAGTACTTTGGGAGGCCCAGGCAGGTGGATCACCTGAAGTCAGGAGTTCCAGACCAGCCTGGAACTGGTCTGGAACCTCATCTCTACTAAAAATACAAAATTTGCTGGGTGTGGTGGCGTATGCCTGTGATCCCAGCTACTTGGGAAGCTGAGGCAGGAGAATCACTTAAACCTGGGAGGCGGAGGTTGCAGTGAGTTGAGATCATGCCATTGCTCTCCAGCCTGGGCAACAAGAGCAAAACTCCATCTCGAAAAATAAATAAATAAATAAATATAAATTAATCCCTCCATCCCCACAACCACTCAAATTAGGTTAGAGATTTTCCCTTTGGAGATGTTGAACCAGAAAGGATATGGGGACACCAGTCAAGACAGGGATGAGGCAGAATGTTAGAAACATGGGGAGCGAAGTGAAAATCCACATACTGAATGGCAAGTTCTCCAACCCTCCTCCTCTATTCGGCTCTCCGAACACTGGGAGCCAGTGTTTTTACCTCTCAGGAAGGCATCTAGAGGATTCTTCTTCCATGAACTTAGACACAGATTCTTCTTCCATGAACTTGACCATCGGAGATTCCCTAAGAAAAATAGCTGGATGCTATACAGTAAAGCCTACCAGTCAAAAAGGCCACCTTGCACACAGAACTTATTATCAGAATTGTAGTGCTTTGCTTATTTACTTATTCATGTATATACTTCTTCTAGTGCCTCACTTTTAAATATGATTAGATAACCAAGTCTATCAGACATTTGAGGAAAGCTTCTAATGGAAAAAGCAGAGACAGAAACAAACAGAATAAAAAGGAACTCAGAGAAAAAAGACCAGAGCATAAGCAACTTCAAACAAATCAACAGACAAAGTACAATTATTAGGAGATAGGAGACACTGCTGAAGCCACAAAACAAAAACAGGAGAACATTCGAAAGAGAACATTCAGAGAGTGAGGAAAAAAAAACCTCTGGGAATTTAAAAGTGTAATAGTAGAAGTGAAAGATTCAATAGTAGAGATGTAAGATGATGCTGAAGAAGTCTCTAAATAAATAGATTAAAATGAAATGGAAGGAAAGAAAATTAGAAGACCCAACTAATAGGAATTCTAGTAGATAACAGAGAAAATGAGAAGAACAATTTCAAATAAATGATACAGGAGTATGTCCTAGAGCAGATGGGCATGTGTTTCCAGGTTGAAACTGGAGCACCATGAATTTAAAAAGACTTTTCAGCAGGTACACCACCAACTAAAAAATTTGAAGAGAGCAGGACTGAGGGCTGGTAAGCTATGGGGCAAGCAACTGAGAGTTGTCACTATAGGCCTTGTAGTATAATTTGACATTTTATACAGTTATGGGTACTACACCGATAGGAACAAAATTTAAACTAAAATGTATATAATTAAATTTTCTAGTGAGAAGGAAACAGACATAGCATTGGGAAAGAGAAGCAAATACTTAGGATTGTTTAAAAATATAACCTGACATAGGGAACCATTAGCAAAGTCTAGACGCTACCTCTTAGATTTTTGTGCATGTTTTCCGTCATCCCAAGTGCTGCACTTTGACTTGAATAAGAGTATGACATCTGAGTGCCCTGCTCCCAGAATATGATCAGGAGATACTAATTTGAATTGGAATTCTTAAGACTCCTGGGTTGGAGTCTGTTTGCCACTGATAATTGGGTGACCTCAGGAATGCCCCTGACCTCTCTGGACCACAGTGTCTTTGCATACAAAATTAGAGGTTGGCCAAGATCAGAGTCACAAATTGGCAGCCCAGAAATTAAACCTGGCCCACAGACATATTTTATTAGGCTCACCAAGTATTTTTAAACATTTTAAAGTTTGAGATATCTAGCTTTTCTTTAAAATTCAGAAGATCTGGCAACAGTGAACTCATATTCTTGGGAAAAACTCACTGGCACTGATGGGGCATGAATTGCCATGTAGCCACAGGCACCTCTCCGGCCATCACTGCTGGGCCCCACTAGGCATTTGAGTTTAAGAACTCTGGGCTAGATGATGGTTTAGGTCCCTTCCAAGTCTAACATTTCACTTATTCATTTGATCATTTATTCATTTAATGAACTTTCTGCATGCTATTACATTAGACACTGGAGACACAAAAATGAATACAACAGAGTCCTTGCCCTCAATGAGTTCACAGTCTGTAGAAGAGTGCTTAAAAATATTTACAACACTGTGAAATATTTGCCAAATAAGGCTCATATCACGTGCAGTAGGGTCTCAGAGAATGGGTCATTTCAATGAAGAGATACCAGGAATCTTCTTAGAAGCTGCTGATATTTGAGCTGGTTTTTGAAATGCATCAGGGGGACAAGAGGACAGCCTAGGTCCTGTGCTCGAAATAGTCCATGGACTAGCCCACCATTCCTAGTGGTGTATAACATTTTACATGAAAACCTCAGAGACACCTGAACAGCTGAGCAGAAAGCTAGGGATAAAGTATAATGTAATGGTATGTCAATGTGTTCCTGTCACAGACCACCAGCAACAAATGGATTTGTTGACATATTGTAAGGAAAGACAACATGCACCATGAAGAACCATGAGGCAGCTCAGTAACAGGGGTTAGAAAGGACTACTTACAGGACTTGGACTTGAGTTACGTGATTTGGAGGAGCGTTCAAGGAAATAGCGTTCTGCTGTGCATTGGATTCTATCAGGAAATAAGATAAATCTTTGATCATCTTAACAAATCTTATCTAAAAGATGAGAAGAATGAAGTGAGGCTAAAGCCGTAATTGGCAAAGCAGAAGCAGTTGTTTCTATTAGCCTGATAAGGGAATGTCTGATCATTTTTGTGGTTTGGACAATGTTCTTGTTCTGGTTTGAGTTCAGACACGACTATGAAGGGGTCTTGATTTGCCTTATCATCATATTCACAGAGTGGCCTTGTCTGGAGTTCTGTGAAAGTGTCTATGTTCAACAGGAGACTACTAAGGCCTACCTGTGAGGGCCAGGCAGGCTCCTGATGGCAGAGGCAGCTTTTCTTTTTCTCGGGTCTTAGTGTCTTTGAGAGCTTCAAAGGCTGGAAAGCCCTCTATCACTTTCTGTCCGATTCCCTGTTTAAGTTTATATTCAGTTCAAGCAAGACTTATTTGTCCAATGCTGAAGGGCTCATTTAGAAACTCTGTAATGCTACTCTCCCCGGAAAATGTGCCTGGTCAGTCCTGACCGTGTCCTGGACCGGGTCTTCATGACCTGGGATCACACAGCCAGGTCTGCCCAGACCTTTTCTCCTCATTTTCGTAGACAAACAGCTTGTTTCTGCACAGAGCTGCCGTTTTGTTGTTAGCCTGCTGTAAAAGCATTTTTCATCCAAAGGTGTTCACATTTACTATCACTCTATGAAATCAAGGCCCTCAGAACTGGAAATGACTAACCAGTCTTCCTGTCACCTATTTCTTCTGAGTTCAGTCCACCTTCTCTGTCGCCAGAATCACTGTCCTACATCTCTACTTTAAGGAGTCCCTGCCAGTTCTCTCTCCTCCTCCTCTTGGAGAGAGAGGGAGCTCATTTATTGTACAGCCCAAGGTCCTTGGCAACACAGCCCCAGCCCACCTCTGTGGTCTCATCTCCCACCGGACAGTTTCCATCCCCACACACCCAGGAACTTCCCCAGCTGGATGCCCCTGCACCACCCTCTCCTTTGCTTTGCCCGGCCAAGAATTCATCTTCCCCGCAGTGTTAGTAACTGCCTTTCCCTCGCTTATTGTACTTATTTTTCATATATCCAGGACCATACATGCCTTTTTGGGCCATGATTGTGATCTGTCTCATTCATGGAAGGCACAATGTCTTGGCATCCCCAGTGCCTAGCATGATGCCTGGCAGAGAATACTTCCTGCACGAATCTATAAAGAAAATCTATATATAGAAAGGGACCCTTCTACCTCATTCTACAGCAGTAGCCTTCAGCCTGTGTTAAAACACTTCTCCTGAGAGGCACATCGCTAGCTCCCAAGGTGGCCCATTTTAATTCTCAATAGCTTTGTTAGAAAGTTCTTCCTCATCTCAGTCTCAGATTCGTCTCTCCCCCAAATCCAATTCCTTTTGAACACTTGAAGTCAGCACTTTTGTCCTTCTTATCTTCTCTTTTCCAGGAGAACACTTGGGTTTTTGCTCTCCTGGTTATTCCTCTGGACACGTTCCACTTTGCTACAATCTTCTTAAAGCACGAGGCCCAGAACTGGACACAATTTTCCAGATGTGGTTTGAGGAATTTAGAGTAAAAGGGACCCATCAGCTCCCTCATTTGAGTCTAAAATCCCATTTGATTATTTGGCCCCATTGCCCTTGAGCTTATAGTCAATTCAAAGCCATAGTCTTTCAGGATTTTTATGTTTTGTAAATGTTGTGGCTAATTCATGTCTCTCTTAACTTGCACGATTGATTTTTTTTTTGGACCCATGGATAGAAGCTTGCATTCATCCCAGTTACATTTCATCTTGTTGTATTTAGCCCATTATCTTATCCTTGGCAAGGACTTGTTGCATCCCAGTTCTCTTCCTGATTGGCATACTCTACAGTTACGACGATCATGATCTTTACACCATCTTCCAAATTAATACAAATGCGAAACAGAATCAAATTAAGATCAGAGCCCTTATTCTCTTTCCTTCTGCCTTACTTTCTTTTTCTTCCTCTCTTACACTCTTTCCTCCCTGTCTTGTTCCAAAAAGTTGCAAGGCTGCTTCCTAGGGCATTTTACTACAAAACTCCTAAGGTGACACACATTCAAATCGGCTCATTTCCAGATAGTCATGCAACTAGTTATGAATCTAGCCAAGGTCCTGGCATCACACACATTGTTTCTGTCATGCCTATAGGATACAGTAAGAGGCAAGCCCTCCCTGATTCCAGATTTATTAGGTCTATGATAATTCTGTTTTGTTTGTTGTGACTTGTCCTGAAGACCTTGAGGCCAGTTTTCTCTTCTAGGAGCTCACAATCTATTCTTTTAGTATTTTGTTCTAGAATCTTCTTTGGAACAAACAAGATCATCTTTTCACAACCCCAGTGACATTTAGATATCTCCCGTTTTCTGAAACATGAAAAATAATGATATCTGCAGAATATCTATATGTAGTAACTCTACAGTTATATTTTCCTAAGGTTTTGGTTTTGTTTCTAAAAAGAAAGTCTAATTTAATCTAGAAACTCAATAAATTTAAGCCACTTCAAGAGGAGCACACCAAGTGTAGACTTCAGACATTTAATATAATTCAGTGAAGATCTCAAAGCTTTCTAACCCTGCCTAGAGTTGCATTGGCATTTCTCTTCCTCCTTCCATCCCTACCTGCTATAAGTGAGCTTTAAGGAGGTTACTGAGCACTTCAGTGCTGAGGCTAGTCTAGTTCGGGGACTGATAATCATAAATGATCCTAATCCATGATCATAAGTCAGCTTTTCTGTCAGTGGAATATACTTGGATACTTAAAATCTGAGCCCGAAGATCCTAATCAAACCCAAACCTATGCCAATGTGTAAAATAATTGGAAAGGAAATGGCTAAGAATGTTTAACTCTTCTCTCCTGCTCTCATAGTCCTCATGGGTTGCTGGTCAGTAGGGAAAGAGAAAAGAGCCTCAACAATAACTTGACCTAACCTGGATAGTGCAGGTAGAGATTGTGCTGAAGTTGGAAAACTTTATAGAGCTTTGGGTTCAGCAAAAACGCCTGAAGTACTTCTTTCAAAGTCAGTTCAGACATTACTTTCTATAAGAACCTTTTTGGAATTTTCCCCAGGCTGGGCTGAGCCCCAGAGCATCCTGGGCACATCTCTGTCACCGCCTTTACTAAAGCATTTTGCAATGATATTTTTGACATGTTGGTCTGCCCACGCCATACCTTGATTTCTTCACAGGGCAGGGGCTGTCTTATTCATCCTGGGCTCCTAGTGCCTAGCACTGTGCTTGGCATGAAGCAGGGGTTTGACAAATATTTACTAAATGTAATGGAGTGATTTTTCAAGGCTTTTAAGTTCATAATGTCCACTGTACATTTTGTTCAGCTCTCCCTCTTAATTTTAAAAGGCCATATGAAATTTAATACATTATTTCGGATTCATGAACACTTTGCTCATTACATTAGTCTTGTTAAAGGAGTCCATTATTCTAGAAATCTTGTTAGAAGAGAGCTCTTTGTCGCTGTAGACTTTTCCATGGATTGCTGGAGCTTGAGAGGACAGGGGGTGCCTCATACCATCTGCTTTCTTAGGATTCCAGAATGTTAAGGAGAAGGGAACGCCTTAGACATCATCTCATCAAGTCCCCCAGTTTGAGAATGAAAAACTCCAGTTCAGATATTTTTTCAAAGACACAAGAAGGTGAGAGGGTCAGGATTAGAACCCCAGTCCTGTGAGCCTAAATGCCCATTCCACGACACTCCCTGGCCACCCCATGGGATCTGCTAACTGGACCTGTGGCTTCCCCATCCTGTTCAGGTTGCAAACTGTGTTCCCTGCTTAGTCTGTGGGGCTGGGCCAGCCTCCAATGGAGGAGCAGCCTACACAGGTCATTGCAGGGTGTGGGACCTGAAGGACAAATAAGCGGGACTTCCTGCTTGATCAGCTGCCCCGGCAGTCGCTCGTTCCCTGTGTGTGGTTGCTGTGGCTCCTAAAGTGTCCTGTCACCCTCCTTCTGAAAGAAGACTTGCTAGTGTCGACATCTGGATGAAGAAACAGAGGTTCCCATGTGGCAGTTGGGAGCGGTCCTTTGTCAGAAGCAGCAAAGGCACTGATTTGCTGTTGTAAGGGTGGAGGCAATTCGTGGACTGGGGCTCTGGTAGCTTAGAGGGAGCTCTAAGCTCTAACATTACTTAGAGGTAAATGTTGCTCCAGGAAGCTCTCCCCCTGAGGGCAGGTGGGTTGGAAAACCACAGCCAGGTGGGCTCCGAATGGGCTTTCAGGGGCCTTGGGCACATTATGAGGGCATGTGTCACAGGCTGAGTACTTCCCCTAAAGAGCTGGTCAGGCATGTGTTAACTTTAGGCTCCAGGCCATTCAACATCCCCCCGCCTGAAGGGAAGCAGCAGACTCCAGCCCTCCTGTCCCCATGGAATGTGTGGGTACCTTGCAGTACGCCGGGGCCTGGGGTGGGGCAGGAGCCTCTGGGTTCTTCTGTGGTTCTTCTCTCCCTTTCTAGCACACACAAACACGAACTTTCTAGGGCTTTTCCTTCTCCGTCTGGGAACTCAACAGCCTGTGCGAGGAGGAAGGGGTACGATTCCCCACTTCGGACAAGCAGCAGCCACAGACCAGCCCCCGGGCTACTACAGGTGCCTTTCCAGTCTCCGTTTGTCCACTCTGTTCTCTTGTCCTCATTTTCCAGTGAAGAGGAGCACGGGGGCATGTGGCGTGCTGGGGCAGTGCGAGGGGAGCTAGAGGAAGCGTCCTGCTAGGTGTTTCCCACCTCCAACAAAGCTCTGTTGCAAATGATGTTTTCGTTGTATTGTGTAATGATAATCATCATAATAATAACAAAACTTTGACTTGAATAGTATCTAGAACTTCTAACTACTTTCTAGAGCTGTGAAATGGGAACTGAACAGCAAGAAGGGTAGTGGGCAGTCCTGGGGGGTCATGGGAATGTAAGTGTGCGCCCATCCTCAGATACCTGGCCTTGGACCCCTCAGAGGTGTCTTGCCTTCACTGCTCCCCTTAGCTCCTACAGCAGGAGATGGAGCAGGGGTGGGGCGGGCGGGAGGGAGGCAGGGTGGATATGGGCGGGCCTGAGGACTAAGCAACGGCAAGGATGTGGATGCCATCAACTGGCAGAGTACCCAGCATGTGGTAGCCACTGGGTGGGCATCAGCTCCCTGTCTTCCTCTTGCCTCCCACTCAGCCCCAAAGGAGTGGAGCCAGGGTGGCTGCATGTGGCCATGCAGGCCGGGC
This sequence comes from Macaca nemestrina, assembly GCF_043159975.1. Taxonomy (NCBI): domain Eukaryota; kingdom Metazoa; phylum Chordata; class Mammalia; order Primates; family Cercopithecidae; genus Macaca; species Macaca nemestrina. Next base: position 99,126,417 of record NC_092130.1, on the reverse strand, counting down.
ACTGTGAGCCTCAGGCACACCATTCACGTGGACAGCAGTGGAACCTCCTGGAGTTCCAAAACAAGGTGACCCTGCCCTGTACTCTCTTGCTTTGACTTCTAGACACGAGGCATTCGACTGCTGCACTGGAGGGAGGGCAAAGGTATCCTGTGCTGTGTGGATTACCCACTATGGGTCAGGCAAGCCCAGTCCTACTTTCAGGAAATGTATGGTTCTATTGGGGAGATGGCCAAGGAGCCAGGTCATTACAATGCAGTATATGGCCAAGGAGGACAAGCGCTATGAGAGCACATGGGAAGGCAATGACCCAGCCATGGAGGAGGCGAGGTGGGGGGTCTCCATAAGGTTCCCTAGGTGCAAAGATGTCCAAGGCAGCCATTATGTAAAAACACCTTACAGCAGGCCCTTTTATGATATATTATTTCTCAATCTGGGTGCCTTATAAGCAGACAGATCTCGACAGGTAGTTTTTGAGGACAGAAAAGTTCAAGGTTTCTTTAGTCTCCAATTTCCATTAGCCAAATGAACAATGGCGGCCACAGTCCATCAGTAAGGACATTCCACATTGCAGACTCTGAAGTGACAATGGAATATGTGCTCCAGAGTTCAAGGAGAAAGGACAACTTTTCAAAGTAACTCTATCCTTAATGGCAGAGGGGTTAGAAAGTCTGCAATTTAAGAATTTGTCACAAAAGCAATCACATCACTGAGATATTGAAACAATCCAGTCAGACTTCTTCTCTTCCTATTATCTGAACATTTTTTTTTTTTTTTGGTAGCCAAATAAGAATAAATATCACCAGTAGGGGGAATAGATGTCTAAAAAACAAACTCAAAAATGTTTTTCTTGTATGAAAATGGCTGTGCACAGTGCTAAATGATTTCCATATCAATATTTCTTTGTTTATGGTTTGCTTTAAATGCTTTTCACAAAGATCACACAAGAAAACAAAAATGTTAAACACATAAAATGCACTTTTTAAGGACATTTTGGCAATAGAGTCTATTCAACAATATAATTTAACATTCCAGACTCATATTTCACTGCTTAAATAATGCTGCAATTCTTATTATAGCCTCCGGGCACAACCCGTGGCTATAATACACAGAAGGGAACCCCCGAATGTCACCAAAAACTAGAGCTCCAACTCTTGGGGGAGAGCCCCGAAAATCTGTTTTGAAGTTAGAAAAATTAGTTTGGTCTATAACAGTATGAGTATTCTGTTTAAATATATAAACAGGTATTCATATATTTACCAG